>NC_047517.1:9876277-10176277 GCF_902827115.2 Pseudochaenichthys georgianus | reverse complement strand
TTGCTGTACCTGATGCAGAGGCACTGTCTGCTTGTCTGATTTTCTGAATTTTGTCAGTGAAGAAGGAGGCAAAATCATTGCACGCCCTGGTGGATAAAAAATCAGAGGCTACTGACACTGGGGGGTTAGTTAGTCTGTCGACGGTAGCAAACAAGAGCCGCGTTCACACTGCGGTACTTTTCCCACAAAGGTTCATGCGAACTTAGTTCATGCGAACTCTTTAGTTCGCATGAACTAAGTACAGATCGCGTTCACACAAGAAAAAGTCCCTGGGGGTGGATTAGGCAAATGAAGCCGCTGACGTCACTTCTTCTTCTTCTGCTTTGGGTTTACTGGCAGGCCGCAACCCACTTCACGGCGTATACTGCCGCCCAAAGTCCCCGGCCGGAAGTCCCCGGAGTTGGGGACTGGCTTCAGTAGAAGCTGCTGGGAGTCCCAGCAGCTTCTACTGAAGCCTTCCGAGTAAATCGCCAGAACGCCGACACCTCCTCATCTCCACCGCTCCCATGTTTTATTTTGTGTTGCCATAAGCTAGTCTCTCTGCGTTTCTGCGCTGGGCTAATGCTAATGCTAATAATGCTAATGCGAGGATAATAAAATGGCGGCTTCACAAAACTTTTTTGGAGTTTTACGGGGCGTGGTTTACAATTCGCCCAGCCAATCAGGAATATAGCTCTTTTCTCAAAAAAGAGCCGCTTGAAAGTCCCTGCTTTCTAGCAGGGACTTTCGAGGGGGTAAAAAGGTTTGCATGAAGTACTTTTAGTACCGGCTCTTTTTGGTGTGAACGCGATCATGAACTAAGTTCGCATGAACCTTTGTGGGAAAAGTACCGCAGTGTGAACGCGGCTAAGGCACGTGCGTTGTTTTTGGTAATGATGTCAGAGAAGAAAGACTGTCGTGCGTTTTTCAATTCCAAATTATAAAGGCCAAGTCTCTCTTTATAGATTTCAAAATGAACCTGGAGATTTGTTTTTCACCACCTGCGTTCAGCTTTTCGACACTCTTTTTTCTGTTTTCACGGTCATGGCCTTTCTCCATGGAGATATGTTCTTGCCAATCACTTCCTTTACATTAGTTGGAGCAATGGCATCTATAACATTTTTAATTTTTTAATTAAAATGATCTACTAATAATAATAATAATACATGGGACTTTTATAGCGCTTTTCATGAAACTCAAAGACGCTTTGACAGAGAATTAAGAAGAGAAAAGAAAAATGGGGATGGGGAGCCAGTGGAGCTTGATGAGGATGGGTGTAATGTGTTCACGGATTCGGGTGTGGGTGAGTAGATGGGCGGCGGAGTTCTGGATATATTGCAGGTGAACCGTAGAGGAGGCTGTTGCAATAGTCCAGACGGGAGGTGATGAAGGCGTGGATGAGGGTTTCGGCAGCAGTGGGAGAGAGGGATGGACGTAGACGGGCGATGTTTTTGAGGTGGAAGAAGGCTGTCTTTGTGATCTATTTGACGTATTTGTTGTAGGAGAGGGTTTGGTCAAATATGATGCCTAGGTTCCGGATGTGAGGGGAGGTTTGAACTGGGAAGCCGTCTATGTTGAGGGCGAAGTTATGGATAGGTGTGGTGAGCTTGTTTTGTCCAATGATTATTATTTCAGATTTATCGCAGTTGAGTTTCAGGAAGTTAAGTTGGAGCCAGGATTTTATTTCAGTGATGCAGTTTGTCAGGATGGAGTGGGTAGCAGTGGAGATGGACTTGGTGGAGATGAGAAGCTGGATGTCGTCGGCAAAGCAGTGGAATTGAAGTCCATGACGGCGGATTATGTGACCAAGGGGAAGCAGGTAAAGGATGAAGAGGAGGGGGCCGAGAACTGAACCTTGAGGGACACCTTGGGGGAGAGGAGCGTGGGGGATTTGCAGTTATTGATGTAGATGAACTGGTTTCTGTCAGAGAGGTATGAAGTGAACCAAGAGAGGGCAGTGCCGGTGATGTTGAAGGTGGTTTCAAGACGGGTGAGGAGAATGGAGTGATTGATGGTGTCGAAGGCAGCGCTGAGGTCAAGGAGGATGAGGATGTTGAGGTTACCAGCATCGGAGGAGAGGAGAAGGTCATTTGTAATTTTGAGGAGTGCGGTTTCGGTACTGTGGTTTGAGCGGAATCCGGATTCAAAAGTTACATAGAGGTTATTAGCAGAAAGATGATGCTTAAGTTGTGACGCTACAGCGCGTTCCAGAACTTTTGACAGAAAGGGTAGGTTCGAGATTGGTCTGAAGTTATTAGGGTTGTCAGGGTTTAGTCCGGGTTTTTTCAGAATAGGGGTGATAGCAGCTATTTTGAGGGACGGTGGGATGGTGCCAGAAGACAGGGAGGAGTTGATTGCTGTAGTGATGAGTGAAGAGAGAGTAGGAAGGCAGGCCTTAACAAAGCTGGAGGGAATGGGGTCCAGGGTGCAGGTGGCAGTTTTCATTCCTGTGAGGAGATCAGAGAGGTCAGTAGGGGAGACAGGGGAGAACTGGGACAGGGGTTGGCAGGATACTAGCTCATTTACTGAGATGTTAGCAGGGGCAAGTGTGGAAGAAACATTCTGAGTAAACATTTCCCTAGTATTTTCAGTTAAATATCGCATTGTGGTTACCTCTTTTTGAACATTTTTGTGAACAGAAATAGAGCTCTCAAAGAAAACACAGGAATGATCAGAGAGCGCAACATCAGTCACCACAACCTCAGAGATATTCAGACCCTTTGAGATAATTAAGTCCAGAGTGTGTGCCCCTTATTGTGCGTGGGCTCCGTCACATGCTGAGTCAGTCCATACATGTAGTTATCAAGAACACAAAGCAGTTATTTAGCCCCTCTGTCCTGGGGGTTGTCAACATGGATGTTAAAATCACCAATAATGACTAGACGGTCAAAGTCAATACACACTATAGACAGCAGTTCAGTAAAGTCATCAAACAAGCTTGCACAGTATTTGGGTGGTCTATAGATATTTAGGAACAGAGCTCGAGAGGAGCATTTCAGCTGAAGGGCCACATATTCAAAAGAAGCAAAGTTCCCATAAAATGTCTTCCTGCATTGAAGGGAATCATTGAACAGAATAGCAACTCCACTTCCTTTCTTATACATTCTTTCCTGACTCATAAAACTAAAGTTGGGAGGGGTTGATTCGATAAGAACAGCTGCACTGTTATTTTGTTCAATCCAAGTTTCCGTTAAAAACATCAAATCGATATGTTACGAAAAACCCTAGGAAAAACATTAAATCCATTACAAATAAATGCTCTCCTCGCTTCTATTGCAAGAAAAGTTAAATTTCCCATAATCCTATCCCATCCCAAAATGTGAGTGCAGATTACACTGAAAAAACTGAAAAATGTATTATAATTAAATGTTTGTGTGTACAAATGACACATAATTGTATTCGGTTAGTTTAAAGCAATAATATTAACTTGAACCTAATATTTTTTATTTAAACCTCACATTTTTGCTTCCAACTAACCTCATGCAATTATGTGTAATTTGTTGACATAATGCATTAAATTAAAGTCAACCTTTCAGGTTTTTCAGTGTATGTTATGTAAAATGTTACATTCAATAGTGTTTCGTCTTCTACTAAGCCATATGTATTAGTTTCAGTATACATGGCCGAAGAAATGCATCAGAGAGGGAGGATGCTGCAGCTTCGCCTTGCACCCAATGCATCCTGGTACATGTAGGCACCGCCAGGAGAAATCCACTGTCTCAGTCACTGTTGCACACACTTGGGAATGTATTGATTCTCCCGCTTGAATTTACCATCAACACTCATTAGACATCTACAAAAGGTGCTGCATTTGAAATTCCAAAATGAAAAAAACATGTATACACAGAACAAGACAAAACATGTCCAGTCCTCAGGAGCACAGGTGTGTTTGAAAAATATTTTCCTCACAGTTCGTCCTCCTGCTGTGTTTTGGCTCATTTTGTTGCGATCCATTATGCATCCTGCCAGAATTTTTTTGCACAGTTTGTTGAGAGAAGAATGAGGGTCATCCAGACAGATTGGCCTGGCAGTAAATAAGATAATTTATTCATCCTATTTGTTTTTGTTTAACCCGGGATTAAACACAACCTCTCGTCCAGGTTTCCTTTCCAGATGGAAGGTCTCAGATGGCTGTCCCCTACCATCTGGAAAATTATCATCCAATGCTGGCTCTGGAGTTCCAGTTTTACAATTTAGCTATTGTTTTCAATGTTTTGGTAATCCTTTATCATTGAAGTTACCATTGCACTTACCAAAGGAAAAAGAACAGTGATACACAAAGTCTGGCTGAAAAGAAATATGAGAAGTCAGGCAGTTTAAATCCAATACATGTCAAATCAAACCAAAAGCTAGTTCTGTGCGTCGGTGTAAATGGGAAACAAACAAAGCCGCACATTACAGCTGGACAGGGGAAAGGCCATAGTTGTATGAGGATAAAGGCAGTAGGAGCAGGAGGAACCAATTATTAGTACTTGTTTGGGGTTTGAGTTATAATATATCGACAATATATTTCTCCTGAATCAGTGACTGCACCTTTATTGCCATATTTATTCTGTCTGTTTTGGTCCATGATTCCAAAGCTACACAATCACATAAAACTGTGAAAATGATTTTTAAAAATATTTTTTAAAACAGTTTAAAACCCATAAAGTAGTTATAAGTATAAAAACACCAAATAACCCATTGTGTTGCAGTAATTATGTTTCTCTGTCGGTCTACCAGGAAGATATCAGCGTAAGGACTCCACAGACTAAAAACAATGGAATTTCTCGATTGGATTTCTGAATTTTGTATTAAATGAGAATATTGGCAAACACACGTTTATAACATAACATAACATAATTTCCACATATTAACATTATATTTGTAATTGTCGAATTGTAAATGCAATCAAAATAAGCTAAATGATAATGTTAGGCTATAAGCATACTACATCACGGTCACATGACTCCAGTTCAACATCACTTAAAAGCTTTGCATAGTTGTTAGTGGGGTATTTACTGACATATTTGATGCCGTACAAACAAAACGTTAACATTTCTTTAACTTGTGTCAACCGCAGATCTTGTTGTGGGCATTTCACAAAAACATTGACTTTGAAAGACGAAACCAGAATGGCTGAAATGGTAACTAACTTTTTATTTTACACCGAATATGCACCGTGAGAAAAACACGTTTCTTTGTCAAAGCGCCTTTTTTTTTTGTCCCTGTCCGTCAACTCTCCTTTCCTCAACCTCATTTCTATCTTTTATCACAACATCCCCATCCCTCTTGCTCTTTGTCCCCGGAGTACATTTTCAAACGGATCTCTTCCAAATATAGAGAGAGTAGTCTAACCAACACTACTGGAATAGAGAGTAGAGACGTAAGTGCTGTGGAGAATCCCCACAGGGAAAACATAGCAGCTGAACAGAGCTGAAGAAAGGCAAAGCGCCTGACCAACACTATTGATCTGGAGGACCTAATTACGACTCTTGTGTACAAATGCACACAGGGACAGATAGCCACATGCCATCCAATCATTTGAGAAAATATGTGGAACACCCATCTTTTATATGCTGTACAGTACTCAGAAATAGAGTGTTTGCAACATAACAACCATTTCTCGACGGGTTGAGACCATTCTTGTTTCTAGGAAGCAGCAGTTGATAAAATAATCTCCACTCCCTTTATTTGCTTACTCTAAAGCTTTTTGAAGCTCCACAGGAGCACATGCACAAAAGCAGAGAGAAAAATCACATTTTCTGACTTCCCTTTCGGGATCTACTTTGTCAAAAAGCTTTCATTACATCCTCAGGTCTGTAAGATCACTGGCAAAAGTGACATACCTAGATCTGGAACACAACTCAGTTAAGGCAGGAAAACAGGTGCAGTAATGAGATACAATAGACCAATTGGTACCGTGATTATTGGCCAAGGGGAGAAAAACCTGTGTACCGTGGACAGCTCCTGGATCAGCACTCGGGAAAGGGAAAGTTAAACCAGAACACAGAGTCAAAGAAGACTTGCATCCATGGTCCTTGTCATTTCATTTTTGCATTTTCTCTTTCCGTATTTTGTAATAACACTGTCATTGTGTCATGTCTGGTTTCACTTCCTGTTTTCCCACATGTAATTGTTTGCCATGCCCTAGATCTATACCTTAGTGTAAAAACTGCTACTCGTGTGAAATATAGTTTTTGCTTAAAAGTATCTGCTGCTCTGGTTAGGTAAATGTTAGCATGCCTCCTGTCTAAATCAGAGAAAGGTTTAATTTCTTTGTATTTATTAGCCCATTACATTAACAAACCAACTTCAATGTTGCATATGGTTGCATCTTCAAAAGGTATGAAGGGACAATTCACTCCTAGTGAGCCATGTTCACCCAAATGGCATGGGTAGTTGCTAGCGGACACGTATTGCTGTAGCCTATACCTCAATTAATATGCTCTCCGTAGTACACTGTCTTGCCACTATTGTTATCTGTGTTGATTATTCTTGCGTCCAGGAGAGAAGCTTAAAAAAGGAGACTAAATGGAGTCTGAGATTGTTTCAAATTGGTACTTTAATTAATAAAAAGCATCTTAATGTTACAAACAGGATATTGTCTGACAGAAATACAGCTGTGTCTCTGGCAAGCGGAGAAAGAGGCCGTACCCCTCAGGTCGCGCTGTTTATATATCCTCTGCTGGCTCCTCCCTGCGGGCCGAATGTTGTCACATGCTACCCACATCTGTAAACAATAACGTACTCAAATAGACTGTACCTTATCCAACAATAATAATATCTCGACGTCTATAGTTGTAGTGTTGAAATCAGTAGGTTTCGCTGTGCAACATCATGGTATATTAGCCTCATGCTAACCGGAGATGAAGGATTTTCAGAATAAAAGCTTAATAACTGGTTGTGCACAAGAACTTCTGGGTTTTCAGTATAAAACAGCATTTAAACGATTTAAACTGACAGTATGTTTAAGGTGCACTATGCTATCAAAACAATGATTTTAATTTCTAACACTATGAACCCTTGGGCAGTGTGTACATTTCGACAGGGTAGCAGTGTCTCAAACTGCACACGGCTGTACTGCTCTTACCGGAACTGACAATCGCCGCTTTTAGCTAGCTGTCTACCAATGTTATCATTCATGGTAGCAAATAATTACAGACTACTCATGTAACCTTAGAAAAAAACAAATTAAAAAACCACATGTATTACTATTTTTGTTGTAGTGCTGTGATGACCGGAGCCCTTCTGATATGTAGCGCAGATGGAGGTAGTTACGTGTGAGAAGTGTTCAGCATTCCAGGCTCAACTGTTTGAATGAGTTTGAATGAGTTTGAATGAGTGCACCATACGGGTTCTCATATTGCATTTTGCCATACGTCTCATCAGTGTTGGGAAAGTTCACTTTCTACATGAACTAGTTCAGTTCACAGTTCACACATTTTAAAATTGTCTAGTTCAGTTCATAGTTCATAATTCAAAATGTTGAACTAAAGTTCATGGTTTCAAAAATGAACTAATTTATAGTTCATAGTTATTTTTTCAATACGTTGCTGCGAGCTATTATTTGTCTCCTGTACGATGTTAATGGGCCATTTCAATTTTTACAATATCCTCAGAGGCCCGTACAAGTTATTGACCTCTGCTTAAAAAAACTAAAATCACAGCTCATTCATTTCAGTCTGTGCAAAGAAAAAGCAACCTCTTAATCCAGATATCTCACCATGACTCGCGTATGCATGCACGTGCAGGGTGTGGCGTGACCACCAAAACAGAAAGATAATTTATGGACACAAGATGTGTGCAAATGTATTTAGTTTCCTATCCATGTGAACATGATTTAAGTGGGGGGGGGGACCTAACCTCCTCTAGAGGGGTCCGGGGGGCATGCTCCCCTGGGAAGATGTGTTGCACTTTGAGAGCAACATTAGGAGATCTATGGACAGATCTCTCAACACCCAAACACAACTGTAAGCAGATTTTCTTTTAATTTATGGATATTTGACAAATCACTACCCTTTCAAACTGTATTCTTCTTTATTAATAACTGTCATATAGTATTTTATACCTGTTTACTTTATTCTCTTATTTTTTTATAACTATAATGATCATATAAAGATGTGCCTTTACCTCACTGGTTGGAGAAAAAGCTTCTTATATTCGTTAGCATAGCTAGCTAACCAGATGCTAATAACAACAAAGTTATTGACTGTATGACAGATGAGCAGATCGCCACTGGGCTTTCAACTAAAGACACAGACACGCAGAAACTGCGGCATGTGTATGGACTTATCGGTACTGCAATTTCTGAAGTGCTGGAGTGGCGTTCTGGTGCTCTCCGTCAGAACTGGACCCTGTCAGTGGAGACATATACCACGTGATGACACGTTAGGCTCGTGTTGTGTTCAAGGACCCTGACCTTGGCCAGGAAAAACAGGCACTCGCTTGTTTAATTTTTTTGCGGTCTAGATTTCTTTCATTTTTTTATTTTTTGCGTACGTGTTTATAAATTACCTCGAGGGCCGTACCACATTGTCTCTCGGGCCGTATACGGCCGGAGGTTCCCCACCCCTGCCGTAGAGTCTCACTCTGAGCGAGTGCTGCTGCAGCTGCTCTCGGCTTCGTCCATACTAATTCATTCATTCATTCAATGCTCGCCGGTTCCGCGGTTCCACAGTGTTTGTTGTGAGGAGTCTGATATATTTAGTATATTTATATTTTAGTGCGACAGCCAGGGGTGACAGGCGCGTACGCGTCACAGGCAGCTTGCTGTTGCCAGATTGGGTGGTTTTCCGCATTATTTTGAAGCCTGTTTACGGTGTGTTTTAACTGGGTTTTCGGCTGAAAGGCATATGAAATCTGGCACACTTTTGAACGCCGTTATAATACAGTGCTGAGAATGAACGCACTTTTGAACGCCGTTATACAGCGCTGAGAATGAACGCGTTCTCAATTACGTTCATCTAGCGGAAATACAGTACGTTCAGTTCACGTTCGCCCAAAATATGAACGCGTTCATGAACGATCGTTCATTGAACGCGTTCAGGTACATCACTGCGTCTCATTGGGACGCACTTATGCCCTCAAAATAGCACATTTAAGTACAGAAGTAAAATGAGACACAGCATGGCATGTCAGATGTACTGCTCAGTCAGTACCCAGTATGGGGTGAATTATTTGTGTTAGTAGTTCTCAAGACAGCAATATCAAACCGGAATCAGCCTGTTCTGAAAAAGCATATTTGGTTTGTGCATAGTAGCGTTTAAAACGAAGAGCCCTGGAATGAATATCCTGATTACGTGTAGACTTTGTGTGCAGCTGCACCTAAAATGTCCCAAGTACATCATTCTGTGCACTCAGGTGTACCTGCAGATGAGAGCACAGTGAAGAGCACATTTGTGACTGTGTGTGCATGTGGTGTGTGCACAAATCCGTGTGAATAAAAACCTGAACAAAACACTCTATAATCTTCTTACAGAGGACAAGATTATTTAACAAGAGGGCAGCAAGGATTTTGTTAATACAACTTTCCTCTCTGAACAAGCTGTAACTACCGTATGCAATAAATATGTTTCATACAAACCACTACTTCCTCATAGAGTTCATCCAAGGTAAACTGCACATACCGTATGTAAACGCAACACAAGCCTCAAACATAGCCTCTCTCTCAACAAAATTTAAAATCTGATTATCCAATGGCGACCCACTTAAATGATGTTCATTGCATAACACAACACTAAAGTACTCCACAGAGGAAACAACCAACTGACAAATTCCTAGATCTGTACCAGTTTTAGAGCAAAACCTGTTGAGTTTGTTATACAATGGTGTAAGGGTATAGGTCATGATGTCATTAAATCCCAAATAAACTCTTCCCTTGAGGAGACCTAATGTGCACATTCATTTTCAAAGCAATCTGATGGGACTCCCGGGTGTTCAATATAAAACAATTGTGTAACAAATAATCTTACAAATACAATGTGTACAACATTATATGTACAGTATAAATGAAATAATAATGCATTCAAATGTTATTCATATTTTTATAATCATGGTTTGACAGAAAAAACAATTATTTCAAAATACCCGTTTCCAAATGTCTGTTTTTATTTTGTAACGCCATAGTTCCCAATGGCCCCTTTTAATATAACACATTTTATATTACTAATGTCACTTTTCATAATGACATAACTGTTTTATAATATTATGTGACTCTTCATGGCAGTGGTGTGGTCACTGCTCTTACCTTTCAGCCAATCACCTGCCTCTGTTTTACTAGCAAACACATATCAACATCTGCTACCACATTTAGCACGTTAGCTGTTAGCTAAAGCAACAACAATGGAAAAGTTATTCTTTTTCATTTTGACTTAAGATCATATTTATTTATTTTTACATTTTTGTATATTTTCTGGGACTGTAGCAAAAACCAAGCAGTTCTAGACATCAGATTTACAAACGAGAAGAGGTTAACATATTAAAAACCCCACTAAAGATTTTATAAGTTTTCAATGTAATTATTATTTAGCCTCTGAGTTGTGCTGATTCAAATCTATAGTAACAAAGAGTCACAACCGTCCCTGTTCCTGAAAGAAAAGGGAGTTGTTCCTTAAGCTTACTGCTGTATGTACACCCTCCACATTAAAGAGGTTTCTGAGGAGCCCAATGTGCAAAGCTCAATGTAGTTGGCTTAAACAGTATCTGGTAGTTCCGACACCTAATTTTTGGTAAATCCAAAAATGGTCAAAGAGGTTTATCGTCAATGGGGCATCCTCTAACGGCACAAACCATTCAATCAAATTAGCCATGCCCTAAATCATGCATGAAATTGCTAATTGCAGGCTTCTATTTATAGCGTAAAAATATATATGGGATGCTGGTCATAAAGTGTCAAATTAGGACACCAAACTGACAAATGAAAGCTTTAGTGCAAGTTCAATAAGGAAGACCTAACAATGAGCCACTTACACGTCACTCTATTGCTCCCTCCCCCCTCATTAAATACGAGGGCGTCACCCCTCAGCAGCCAATTGCTGCACATGCTAAATTCCTTAAATGCCTGCTCTTCCTCCCTGTCAGTTGTCATTTCAGGTGACCACACGCAAGCAGCAGCAGGGCTTCGTCCCAGCTCCAGGCATTATTCATCAGCTCCGCAGTCTGGCGGATTAAGCTACAGGCGGCGTTCCCCAGTTCGGCTAGCGGGTCCAGCCGGCCGCCCCGCAAACCCGGACGCGGGAGGAAAAGACAAGGAAATTGGGCTCCACGGAAGTTCCTCCGGCTTAATGGAAATGGCTACTGCACCCAAACAATTGACGCACGCCTTCAGTCTCTCAAGAGGGCATCACTGGCATCAGGGCCGCTCAAATGCGGCGCTTCCGGCTTCACGTGGAACGGGTCCTCATCGCATGCGAAGCTTTACCCATTCTGGCTTCAACCACAACCCCTCCTGCAGGCAGTCAGGGCTCAAGCTACATCCCATTGAAGCTACTTCCTCCTGCGCCTCACTCTAAAACAGGCGTCAGGGTAGTGCTGGCAAGAGGCAGTTGCAGCAAATTCACGAGATGTTTCCTTATATTGTCATGACATAGAGAACCGCAGTGACGCGTCCTAAAACCCGGATGTAAACTTCTTCCGGTTCCTTCGTCAAAAACGCAATGCAATTTCTCCATAGGATTTTGGAAAATAGCTCGAAATAAGGTCTGTGGTTGACACACATTTAAGAGAAGGATCACGTTTTGTTCAGCCGGATAATCTCCACATGTCTCTCCTACTTTTATAATTTTTGAATCATAAATCTAGTCGCCAAAAGCGAAATGCTAACGTTATGCTATAAACGAACTACAAGCCAGTACAGCAGCGTCGCACGACTTCAACGTCACGCCAACTTAAGATCGTTTCAACTGACTTGCACTGAAACTGCACTTTGAACACTTTAAATATATTAACATTTTAAACTGTATACCCCGTTTATCTAGGCCCTTTTTGTTTTATGTATAGGCTACATGTCACACTGTGGGAAACGATATTTCTGGATGTATAACACATGTAGAATTTGTTTACAATAAAGCTGACTTTGACTTCCGCGTGCTTGCATATTTTAACAAAGCTTTTCATTTTAGCCACACTGAATTTAACTAGATGTCATGGCTGTGTCAATTACCAGTCTGATATCGTTTTACAAAGATGACAAGAAGAATGGAGATAGAGGAGAGAACCACTACAAGTCAGGACACGGGCAGCCTAGATGAAGGTGTGCTTACCGGTGTTGTCAGGGCTAGCATGAGGGACAAGGTTTATAGAGTGTCGGTGAGTAGTTATAGCAAGAGTACCGTTAACCTAGAGTTAATTTATTCACATTAATTCCCATCAACAAATCCATTTTATGTGTCACATGAAATCTTTATTAGGCAAGGCAAGTTTATTTATATAGCACTTTTCAACACATGGCAATTCAAAGTGCTTTACAAAAAATGAAAGACATTAAGAAATGGCATTTAAAATCAGTCATTAAAAAGCAAAGCTAATAAAATAAACATTAAAAGAAAAAATACATGGATAAAAGTTACAGTGCAGTTTAAGATGTGAATAGTTCAATTAAAAGCAGCGGCAAAAAGAAAAGTCTTCTTGCTGGATTTAAAAGTAGTCAGAGTTGCAGCGGACCTGCAGGTTTCTGGGAGTTTGTTCCAGATGTTTGGAGCACTGAATGCTGCTTTACCATGTTTAGTTCTGACTCTGGGGACAGAAAGCTGACCAGTCCCTGAAGACCTGAGAGATCTGGATGGTTAATCATTTAGCAGGAGGTCAGAAATGTATTTTGGGCCTAAACCATTCAGTGCTTTATAAACCAGCAGCAGTATTTTGAAATCTATTCTTTGACACACAGGAAGCCAGTGTAAAGACTTCAGAACAGGAGTGATGTGATCCACTTTCTTAGTGTTAGTGAGGACTGCAGCTTCCTAATAGATGTTTTAGTGAGACCTGTGAAGACACCATTGCAGTAGTCCAGTCTACTGAAGATAACGGGACAAGTTTTTCCAAATCCTGCTGTGACATTAGTCTTTTAATCCTAGATATGTTCTTTAGGTGATAGGCTGATTTAGTAACTGTTTTAATGTGACTGTTGGAACTCAGGTCAGAGTCCATGACTACACCTAGATTTCTGGCTTTATCTGTTGGTTTGAACATTGCAGACTGAGGCTCAGCGCTAACTTTTATACGTTCCACCTTGGCTCCAAAAACCATTACCTCAGTTTTATCTTTGTTTAATTGGAGAAAGTTCTGACACATCCAGTCATTGATTTGTTCAATGCACTTACTCAGTGTTTGAAATGGAGCATAGTCTCCTGGTGAAATGGTTAGGTAAATGTGTGTGTCATCTGCATAGCTATGCTAACTTATTTTGTTGTTCTTCATTATCTGAGCCAATGGTAGCATGTAGACGTTAAAGAGAAGAGGCCCCAAGATTACACATTTTACACACCAGAAAACACAGAAATATCCATGAAATAAACATACAGTAGGCTATAATTGGGAAGGCATTATAAATGTAAATATATTTTAAATAATAAAACAATCCCACCACCACAGGTATCTACAGGAGAAGAGGGAATTCTCTCCACAAAATGTGAATGCCCATGTGGAGAATGGAAATGCAGTCATGCAGCTGCATTAGCCATCTTTGCCATCCACACTTTCAGCTGCACTGACACCTCCTGTCAGTGGAAGAAGCCAAAGGCAGCTAAACGTACGCATTCAGTGGAGGAGCTATTTCCTCCAACCAATAACTCATTCAACCCGCTGACAAGAGAGCCCACCTCCGAAGATCGTGACTGGCTGAGGGACAGACTCGGGGGCAGGTTCTCAGGAATGTCTTGGCTTCTCTCCCCCGAGCCAGAAGAGGAACACTACAGCTTGGAAACACTTACTGTTCCTAAAATTCTCAAATCTGTTGGGCATCAGGGACCTGAGGCAATTGTGGCAAGCATGGCATTGTCTGAGGAGCAACAGAGGGCAATTCAGGTGGCTACACTGGTCAGCGAACCAACCCAAACTGGCATTTGTTCAGGAAAGGAAGGTTGACTGCCAGCAACGTTGGAGCTGTCCTGAGGTCAAAGCGTGTGACTGCTTCCCTTAGTGCCAGGGTGCTAGGGCAACAACAGGCCCTTGGTGGTGTTTTGTCTGTACAGTGGGGGACTATGAATGAATGTGAGGGCGTCAGGGCATTCACCACTGCAACCCAGATGCAGGTCCATGAGTCAGGTTTGTGGCTCTCCCAATCAGGAGTGTTGGGGGCATCTCCAGATGGTCTGGAAGGGTCTCCCGCTGTGCTGGAGGTAAAGTGTCCCTACGGAGCCAGGGAAATGACAATTAGTGAAGCATTGCAAGTCAAGGGCTTCTGTGTCAGTAAGGAAGAGAAACATTCAGCCTGCGTGAGGAGCATCCTTACTGGCACCAAGTGCAAGGTCAGCTTCACCTCACTGCAAGAAAGAAGAAGAAATTGTGAATCGTTTTTAATTTACATTTACTCGCCTTTGCAATGTTGTGGTTGTTAGAGTGTTACCCCCTAAACGCACCAGGAGCGTCTGCGCCGCGTTACGTTGCGGCTGCGCCACGCTGCGACCTCCTCCTGCGACCTAACACACCAGGCGCGTTTCAAAACGTTGCGGAAGCGGAGCCTCGTGTGTGCAGCCTCGCAGTTCTTAATTAACTTTAAAACATTAATATGTAGTTGTTACCTTCCACTCCACAAACTGCAGTGACTAAAAACCAGGCCTTGTCCTTTCTGATGTTGTCCTTGTAAAAAGCATTGGTTACATCGTATACAATGGTGTGTTTCTCCACTTCCATTATGAACACCTCGTCGTCCATTGTGCGTATCGTAGTGGAGGTGTTGTGATGAAGGAGGGGGGTCTGCTAAATTAGTATATACACGGGATGGGCCTGGCCCGGATGCTCACCTTTCCACTTCCTGCGAGGGGGGGGCTGCCTGTCCGACCTTACGGCTGCGCCGCGGCAAAAATAGGATTCATCCTAATTTTAGAGAAGCGCTGCGCCGAGCCGCTTCTGGGACGCGTCTGAGACGTAACGCGGCGCGTGTGGTGGAATAGCACCCATTGACTAGAGTGGCCGCGATCCTTACGACCGCAGCGGCGCAGCCGTAACGCGGCGCAGCCGTAACGCGGCGCAGCGCAGACGCTCCTGGTGCGTTTAGGGGGTTAGGCTTCCTGTCAGCTCGTCTGTTGGGAAGATATAAAATATTAGTTTCATGGAAGTCACATCGTCACAAATAAGAGCATTAAGACATACAGTACATAGGCTAAAACATAACATCTAAAGATATAACCTTGCACTTTGTCTCGTGAACATTTTCACTATTTTGACATTTTTATAGATCAAAATTGAACTAAAGAAATAAAGGTAGATTAATCCATATTGAAAATAGGTGTCAGCTGCTACACTAATTATAATAGTTATATTTCTTAATTAATTAAGATATTACTGTATTGATCCCAATTGGGGAAATGTTTGTGTTGCAGCAGCATAACAAGAAAAACAAAATATAAGTTATTATATATACAAAAGTATGTTAGGGATGGAATATTAAATTGAATATAAATGTAAAATGTACATGTGATGTTACGTCCAAGAGAAGCTATGGAGCAGAGAGTTCTCTGCCAGCCAGAGGTGATTTGTTATTAGTTCAATATGTCAAACTGATTTCCCTGACTACAATCTTTAGTCACATGGTGAAACGTTATGCTGCTTGTACTAATTAGACTTATCATATAAGCCACACAGGTTTTAATAGGATGTATTCATTATCTTTACTTATTTTGCGGTCTTTTCAGCAGTGCCATCTCTAAAACGGCGATACACTACCCATCATTTACATTTCACCGTGACATGGACAACAATGTAACGTCAGCTTACCTCATGGCACGAATCCAGACTCTCCTTTGGAAAACATTGGCCGGGAAACGATAGAACGAGCACGTTTCATGCGAAGACCTGTGGCTGCAACCCGGAGCAAAGCAACAAACCATTGCGTAGCTAACTAGTAGCGCTAGCTTTAGCTAACGTTAGCCAATGAAACGAACTGCCGAGTAAAATTGGAAAACACTGGCAATTAATTGTTCTATAATTTATAAAACTACGGTGTTAAAAATGACCATTTCAAAAATAGAGATTCTAATGGTAAGATATAGATATACAGATACTAAAGAGACTACAGATAGGCTACTAAAGATAGGCAGGTACTTGCTTTCAAGCAGAACACAGGGGAAAACAAACTTAGCGGGAGTGTTTACGTGTGTAGGCGTAATGACGTACAACGGACTCGACCATTTCTGTAGTCCTATTCAGCCACTCGGTAACAACCATCGTTTTTCAGACACGTAAACTCTTCACAAATCACCAGTGGGGTCACTGCTGATGTATCTACTGTCGTAGAACAAAACGTGATTTATCTCTTAAATTTGTGTCAACCACAGACCTTATTTCGAGCTATTTTCCAAAACCCTATGGAGAAAATACATTGCTTTTTTGACGAAGGAACCGGAAGTGCTAAAAATGCTAACTTACTTCCGGGTTTTAGGACGCGTCACTGCGGTTCTCTATTCGGGGCATGCAGAGCGAGATCACTACCCCTTTAAGAGAGGGGTGTGGCGTGTGCTGGGCATGGTATGGTAGAGCCAGAGCTATTTAATAGAAGAGTTACGACACCGGAAGTCCAAAAACGGTTATCGTCACGTGGTTCATGTAGACGAGGGATCGTTCCCCGGAAGTTCATGGCGGGCAATGTGAATGCATTGATAACAGGAGATAGAACTACGATTTTTGGTAATTATTAGTGAATAAAGGTTTTGATTCGCAATATTTATACAACAAATCGATATGTGTATGTATTTACATCAATATGCTTTCAAAAATAAAATCGAATTTGCTAATATTAAGTGATAATATTAGGATTAGTGTGAACAACTAGTTTACATGTTACTAACAGGTTAAAGAGCCTGTTGCTGTTTATTTATAGCTTTGAATTCTTTCAAATCAATATTATCTTCTTAAACTTGTATGGTAGTCAGGAGGATCACTTTCTAATGTGTATTGATACATTTAGAGGGAGGGGATCTAAAGTAATGCTTTAAAATTCAGATTGGATTCATTTCTACCATTTTATTAAATTCATGGTAGCTTCAGTAATCCCCTGGTAACTGAGGACACAAGTTATCTAAATGACTAATGTCATCTTTATGGCTTTCAGAAAGGACAGGAGACTGATGATGATGATGATGATGATGATGATGATGATGATGATGATGATGATGATGATGATGATGATGATGATGATGATACATGTGTTGCTTTAGGAACATCCATTGCAAATACATGGAATTCAATAAACATAGAAGAGCATATCATGCAGTTTGTCGGTGCCTTTTCCTCCGTGTTGTCCTGGTTTGCTGTGCTGCCTCCTAGTCGCCACCATGGTTTGCTGTGCTGCCTGGGGATGCTCAAATCGCTCAGAGAAAGGAGTACGAATGTACGGCTTCCCCACTGACACAGAGCGGAGGAAAAAATGGCTGGCTCAAGTCAGCAGGAGCAATTTCACGACCAACAGCAACAAATTATGTGATTTATATACAAACACTGCATTTGCACTTTTTCACAAAACGAAAACCACACCATTGGGAAAGCTTAATGTTTTGTTTAATACAAAAAAACAGGGAAAGGCTTGAAAAACACTGAGAGTTGAGACTCAGGGTGCAGGGTGAGGGTCTCAGTGCAGGTATTCAGGCTCCATTGAATCCCCCTCTGGTTCTTGTGCTGAGAGAGGGAGCAACAGACAGGAGAAAGGGTTATACACACCTATATAGCACACCTATTGCCTTGGGGAGATAACGTGTTTACTTATATAAAACAGTAGTATTAAACGTACCTTGTGTTTTCACTCTCACTTAAGTCCCTATCCCTTTGCCATCAATCCAGAATCAGCTGGGCTGCAACATTATACATAATCACAAGGACACAATATGGCTCTGCTAAAAACACTCACTCTTACACACACCAAAGTTATATTTATCTAATATTTAACTCCCTCCACCCCCGCATACAATCCCGTTTAGAAGCCCCTCTTCTCTAATTCAACATGTTGGACGAAATGACATTAAGAGAACGGAATTTACAATTGAAAGGCTGTTCAACGTGTGTTGCTAACTTGCTTCGGTATGCTAGTTTAATCTGTTATCTGTAAACGTTCCCTAAATCTACTAATTTAGGGATAATCCACTGACATCCTTTAATACACATGTTCATTTGAATCAGATGTACTGATAATATCCGCAATATACATCTTTAAACTTCTTCTTACCTTTAAAAGTCCGTCACGAACGGTGTATTATGCTGCAACTCCACAGCTCTGATAGCCTTGGCGCTAACTTCCGGGGAACGATTGAGAGGCTCCACGATCCGCCATTGCTGTAAAAAAGTGGTCCATTGGAGTGAACGGAGATGTCGTAACTCTTCTATTAAATGGCTCTGGGTAGAGCGAGCGGGATTCATGTTTTCTAGTAATAAACGAGGCAGCAGAAAAAGGAATGTCTGTGATCTTACGAAACAGAAGAGCTAAATAAATGCAACGACCTCCCAAGAAGAGCTCGCCTCTCTCCAGTCTTTCCGATAAAATGGGTTATTGAACCCGAAGCGTGTTGCTTCTGCCCTGGGAGGCGACAGAGAGTCACCCCCCCCGTTTCCTCGACTACGGTCTGGGAGCCGACAGGAAGTTAAATACGATGCATTGCTACCTTTAGTTCAGGGTAAGGTGAGTTCCAGGCAGTGTTGGGTGTAACGTGTTACAGTATGGAGTTTCAGTAACGTATTACTTGCATTACTAATGCAGTCGGGTAATTACTACCCATTACAATGCTCAGTAACTAACGCAGTTTCAAGCTTCAACACAGCGTCTAAACATTTATCAAAAGTGCAGCACATTCAGACAGAGGAATGCACCGTTTTCGACTGTCTAGCAGCTCTGTAGCCCCATCCACGAGCAGTGTTGGGTGTAACGCGTTACAAAAGTAACGGAGTTACAGTAATATATTACTTTTTGCTGTAACGAAGTAATGTAACGCATTACTAATGAAATGTGGGTAATATATTACCCGTTACAATGCTCAGTAACGCAGTTACAACACATTTTAACCCGAAATGAAATGGCGTTTTGTTTTTTAACAATGTACTGACATAGCGAGACATTCCGACACCAGACAAATTGTGCGGGTAGATTAGTAAACCTGGTGTTTACCCTTCAGGCTTCGCGCCGGGATCTTCGGGGCAGTTGAATGTCATGCACCCTCTATTCAAAAAAGAGAACGGAGCGAAAAATACTAACAACAAATTGTGTCAGGTGCGCGTGACCGCTGCGCGTGCATCATTTCCAAAGTGCTTCCACAGCAGTGACACATCTGTGGATAATCATTTATACGAAAATGGTTAAAGCAACCATCACTAAACGCCAGCACCACTGCATCTACTGCAGACCGTAGCAACAGGTCAGATGGGGACATCACGTTACCCTCCTTTCAGGGTTTCCGCTAGGATTTTTCCTCGCCGGTCAAATGTCCGAGCAGAATTTATTTTACCGGACTAATTTGAAACTTACCGGTCATATTTCAATAATAATAATAAGAGTTGTGTAGCAGAGTTTACGTTAGCATGTAATTACCGGACTATGAGCAGATATGCTTCAGTTTAAAACTCAGTTCACGGGGCTCATTTTTATATTGCTTCAGTTTATAATCGTAACAGATCGAAAAATTCAGATTCATTTTTCAATAAATGATTCCACAAACAACAAACAACATAATTATTACATTCAAACAAACTATTTGTAGTAGATAACGTACATTATTCAGAAGTTTACATCAACTTTGAATAATAACACGGGAGAAACGGAGCCTCTCTTTTCCCCTCTCCCTCCCTCTCTCTCCTGTCAGTTTCTCCTGCAGCTCCTGCAGCTCGCTAAACAGAGGGCGGGGCTTCAGGTGATCCTGCAGAGCTGCGTGTCTCGGTCAGACTCAGCAGCTGATCTGATCTCTCTCTCGCTCCGGTTACACTTCACTCGCGTTTATGTCCATATCGATCAGATCCAGCTCTCCTGATCGGCCTTTATAGAGAGCACCGATCAAACTATTAAGAGTGAATATCGGCCGATAATGACCGGCGGCCGATCGATCGGAGCCTCCCTAATTATTACCAGACATTTTGACCGGCAGGTTTTGAATTTACCGGTTTTTAATACATTTAACCAGCTAAACGGTAATTACCGGCTAACGGAAACCCTGCCTCCTTTGTGGACACTCCCCACTCCACTCCCGCCTGACTCGCCGCCCTCGCCCTCGGAGCAGCAGTCTTCATCGCCCGAAACTACGCCGCCCCTCTGCGGCCCGCAGGTGCCAGGATACCACGGCAAAACAGAGCCTGCCCAGGTGTATCTAAACAAGTACCCGCCTGTACAGTGGGGTTAGGCGGCCATTTTGCAGCTCGTGGTATAAAAATAGACAAGGGCTAGAATATGTGAAAATAGTGCCATATTCTGCCTGCCTGTAGAAATGTTGGGTCAAACATATTGCATACAATAGCACAGATGCCTTCACCACGAATGGCTACAAAAATATCTCATATCCCAAGCTTATCAACGAGCTAATGTTGCAGCTGAAATGTTCTCCAGGTCACAAAGTCAACCTCACACATGATGATGTGATACCAGTTTTCAAGCACATTAAATATTCTCTTCTCAGAGCATATGATGGGACCAAAGTGATGTTTAGTAGGCTACATGGTTTTAATAATACTTTTGCTTTTCAATGTTTGCCATTTCAAACCATGAGCTGGTTCAAATAATATTTGCCTTGATTTACAATATGTTCTCATTTGTGTTATCAGCACAGTTTTGAAGCTGCTGTGCTTTTCTTTGCCACAGTCCACTTTGGACTGTATGAGATATTTCAGGATTGCACTTTTAACTCACTTGAAATGTTCTCACTTGCTTGGTTTTAAAACAGCAAAGGCCATAATCTGTTCATTGGGTCCATCAATGCTATTTTTCATTGCTGTTGCCACTATTGCTCATGTAACCCTACTGCTGCTGCGCCCCCTGTAATCTCAGAGGCACCCTGAGTCATTTTGTTCTGGAACTGGGCCTGTACACGGCCATATACTAAACACACTACAGAGCCCATTCCATGTCCTGTTATTATTCACTTCCTCTCTGCCTTCTTCTGGTGATTTATCTGACGTCCAGCGCTCCGTATTTTAACCTCTTTTCCTTTCTCTTTCTGGATCCTCCTTAGCAACCTTCATTATAGTCCTTGACAGTGATCTGTACTGTATTAACAACGTGTCACATGTTAAGAAGTTACAATCAGAATCGAGTATTCAACTAACCCGTGTAATACAAGTTGTTAGTAGCCTTAAGGGCCTACACAGTTGTTATGCTATACCCCATTGCCCTTCACTGGATGTATAATGAGCTGCACTAAACTACATTTCAGCATTTAAAATACCTAGCCATTCTTTTGCGGTTATTTTGGTGAAAGTAACTAGAAAAGTAACTAAAGTAGTGTAACTCATTACATTTCAGAGACAGTAATTTTGTAATGTAACTTATTACTTTCAAAAGAGAGTAATAAGTAATATGTAATATATTACATTTTGGAAGTAACTTGCCCAACACT
The DNA here is from genome assembly GCF_902827115.2 of Pseudochaenichthys georgianus. Taxonomy (NCBI): domain Eukaryota; kingdom Metazoa; phylum Chordata; class Actinopteri; order Perciformes; family Channichthyidae; genus Pseudochaenichthys; species Pseudochaenichthys georgianus. The sequence continues at coordinate 10,154,582 of NC_047517.1, read as the reverse complement.
GTCCACGAGTAACGTTTCCACGTCAGGTGTCATGTATACTAGCAGCAACACACAGAGTTCACTAAATTATACAAACATGGGTTAATGATTAGAGGTAACTGAGTATTTATTTTGTTAAAAAAAAAAAAAGAACAGCTGTGGGGCGCAGGGCCACACCTCCCCTTTCTGCCCTTCAGTGCCTCTCTCCGGGCCTAGAGTCTTTCCTACGCTGTTTTCCGGGAATAATAGTCAAAGCCGTCAGGTGCAGCATAGGCAAGACGAGAAGATTTGTCATAACTTTAACGAAAACGTCTGCTCCCACCCATATTGTACATTCCTCCACATCTGCAGTTCTGCAAGGACGCTCATCCGAGGTCTGTATGCCCCAGGCGCAACCGCAGCTTTGCCAGTACCTCGCGCCAGGAACCACGTGGCAAATAATCTTTCGAACCACCCCCCCCTACTCAGACACTCAATGAGTCTTCTTTTTTTTGTTTTTTATTCACGGATGCTGCCCATCCGTGGTTTTGGGGGGTTTCTTTCAGGGAGAAAGAGAAGTTCACGTAAGATGATAGAAGACAGTCTAATCACCCAATCAAGTGCATCTATGTCTCACCGTGGCGTAATTAAACTGCTAATTAAGCTAGTCCCATATCATGGGTCATGTTTCAGTATTTACCTAAGCATACATCATTTTATGCTGCGCATATTGCACTCATTTATATTGGTTTCATGCTCACATGGCTTACGATAAGCCAGGGTATAACATTCATGTATCATTGTACTCAAGCTAACAGCTGCATTACATTGTCTACATCTCCCTCTTCGGCCGGACATCGACTCGTGCCGGCAATCCAAGATCTCTCCAGTTTACCTATGGTAAACATGCATATAACTGGTGGTGGTGTCTTAATAGCATTTCAGGGCTTCGTCCAGGATAGGTGCAGCAACCCTGCCGCAATCAAGGTAATTATTCCTCATCCCTACAACAACCAGACGGCCATCCAAGATCTCTCTTTCCTGGTATTTATGCATTTTAGTGGTAGTGCTCATCTGTGCATGTTTAACCCTGCATCGCAGGTCATCGACCATCGTGTCGGCAATGTTTAGTGGTAGTGTTCACGTAAGCCCGGCGCTGATTCCGGCCGTCGACTTCCGGGTCAGCATCTTATGATGTACAGTAAGCCCGGCAGCGATTCTGGCCGTTGTTTAGTGGTAGTACGTAAGCCCGGCACTGATTCCGGCCGTCGGCTCTCGGGTCAAGCATCTTATGATGTACAGTAAGCCCGGCAGCGATTCCGGCCGTTGTTTAGTGGTAGTGTTCTCGTAAGTCCGGCGCTGATTCCGGCCGTCGACCTTCGGGTCAGCATCTTATGATGTACAGTAAGCCCGGCAGTGATTCCGGCCGATTGTTTAATCCACATGTTAATCTCTCATTTCATCCATAGATCACCGCAGTCAGCCCACAAGGTAAGAAACTCATTACAGCTCAGTATGTCATACTTCACTTCTTTGGGGGTTTCTTCGGAGCGGTTCTTCCCCTCCTCAATGATAATCCTGCAAACCGGGGCCTAATCGCCAAACATCATTCCATTCTCCTGTCGTATTATCATGGCAATCATTTCATTTATATGACGTGTAACAATAAATATGTATTCCATACATCACGTCTCTCCGGTTTGAAATGAAAGCTTTAGCGCAAGTTCAATAAGGAAGACCTAACAATGAGCCACTTACACGTCACTCTATTGCTCCCTCCCCCCTCATTAAATGCGAGGGCGTCACCCCTCAGCAGCCAATTGCTGCACATGTTAAATTCCTTAAATGCCTGCTCTTCCTCCCTGTCAGTTGTCATTTCAGGTGACCACACGCAACCCGCCTCCACCCCTCTCGCCTCCCGTCTCCTCCAGGACAAAGCTAAACCTTCCTTCTTCAGACCGGTCCCACCTACTCATCACCACCACCAGTGTCTAGACCCCGGGGGGTTTCTTCGGAGCGGTTCTTCCGCTCCTGAATGATTATCCTGCAAACCGGGGCCTAATCGCCAAACACCATTCCATTCTCCTGTTGTATTATCGAGGCAATCATTTCATTCATATGACGTGTAACAATAAATATGTATTCCACGTCTCTCTGGTTTGAACTGACATCCTCGTGGATTCATCTTCTTATTACAGACACATGCATTTCCTAACATTCGTTCTATATGCTGTAAAATGTATTATCTCTTCAATTTACACACGGCATCTATTGCACGTCTGTCCGTCCTGGGATCGAGGATCCCTCCTCTGTTGCTCTCTCTGAGGTTTCTCCCATTGTTTCCCCTTAAACTGTGGGTTTTTCTCTGGAAGTTTGTCCTTGTACGATGTGAGGGTCTAAGGACAGAGGGTGTCGTTTTTTTCTCATACTGATATTCTGAACAATCTGTGCTGTTGTATTTGCTGTAAAGTGTCTCTACTGTAGGCTATTTTTATTTTATGTAGCACTTTGGCTCGACCAAAAATCGTTTATAAATGTGCTATATAAATAAAACTTGATTTGATTTGAAACGTCTTCATCAAATGATTTATCTACAATTTGTCACGTCTATCTTTCAACAAACTCTATAATTATATTCATACTTATAATATCTTGTTATTTTCAGGTACATGTTTTTTTCTTAATAATCCTTTTAAGACCCTTAACAAACTCCCATAATCCACTTTGAGAACCACTGTAATGAACAGTTTTAATCTGTAATGTTTTAATTAATCCTCATGAGTTTCATTTTGAAACTGTACTCCTGAGCTGATCTACGTAAGGGGAAAAACAACATTAGGCATTTACCTTTCAGCCATTGTTACTTACTTCAGTTTTCTAATGATGGATTTGGAGTTGCGGAGGAAGGTTGGCTTTAGTTTATTATAGATATTTGTGAGGAATATGGACAGACCAAATGGTGTCGCAGTTGTTGAAGGTGGGACAGTCCTTTCTTTTTTTATGTAATGAATTTTAAACACACCTAATGACATTTCTTTGAGAAAGAAAATCCTTTTAACTGTTCCAACCGAATCCCTGATGATCAAAAGAGTGGACGAGCAGCTTCAATGGTTCACACAGAAAGGAATAAACATGGAATCCGTGAATCATCTACAGGACAATGCCTGGACTAACAACACATCAAAGCAAAGTGTAACATCAAACTACAAACGTAATGTGTGTGTCTGTGTGTATGCAAGTGTGTAGAGAAGAGTTTAGCAAAGTCTTCTCTTGAACAGACTTTTTTGACGTGTCATTGATACAAATTCAGTTTTTAAAGGCTTTTAAACTCTAAAGGTTACATTTTTAGATTGTCAGTTATAAAATCACACAAGCTGAGGTCAAGTGTTCAGAAAATCGAACGTTTAGACATTTTTAACTTTTGTACAGACAGATAATCCCCCTAATACCAGAAAAAAAACGTTCTAGGTAATCTTGGTCAAGAGAATCAAGGACCCTTGGTTTGGAGACAGCAGTGCTTCCCCATTAGAGGAGGCGCTATAAGATGTACCCAATCGTGCACAAAGAGTTCTAATTATATCAACTGTGACCTCTATTAACGCTGACCTTTCAAACACCAGTCAACATACAGCTTGTCAAACAACAGCGTATTGAGCAGAAAAAAAGAAGAGATGGAATGATGGAGCAACTGCGCTGTCTGCAGTTTCTAACCCGACAGGGCCTAGCAATCAAGGGGCATGCGGATAAGGAGAGCAGCAATTTCCAAAAGCTAGTTGAACTCGTAGCTGAGAAAAACCCCACTCTTCATGCTCACCGGGAAATATGCATCACATGAGACAATTAATGAACTTATAAATCAAATGTATCGGGAGTCTCTCACCAATATATTAACTGAAATTAAAAGCAATGCAAAACACTTTGCAGTTATTGTGGAAGAAACTTGCGATTGCTCCGGGCATGAACAATTGTCTCTGACTGTACGATGGGTATCAGGTTATGTTGTCCATGAAGACTTCATCGGAATGTATGACTGTCCTAAGACTGACGCAGAATCAATAACCCACTGATACATTGCGATGTTGTTCATATGTTTTTAACTTAGGATCATACCTGTGTTTAGTCTAGAAAAAGGTAAATCAATCAATCAATCAATGTTTATTTATATAGCCCAATATCACAAATGTTATATTTGTCTCAGTGGTCTTCACAGTGTGTACAGAATATCAGTATGACGATACGACACCCTCTGTCCTTAGACCCTCACATCGTACAAGGAAAAACTTCCGAAGAAAACCTACAGTTTAAAGGGGAACATGGGAGAAACCTCAGGGAGAGCAACAGAGGAGGGATCCCTCTCCCAGGACGGACAGACGTGCAATAGATGCCGTGTATTTGAGTTATTAATTTACATTTTTTGTCAAAGGGATGCTGATTTGAAACCATTGTTACATACAGTTACGGCATTTCCTGTTTCTGCCGGAGAGAGGGGAGTTTGTCCCAAAGCTTGCCGCTGTATTTACTCACTCCATCTGACAGGAGGGAGCCTCATGTGTCACTCCACGGACTTCACTCCTACACGGAGGGGGAGTGTGTAGGGGTAGGGCATGGGTCGGCAATAGGCGGCCCGCGGGCCATTGTTGGCCCGCCAGCAATAATATTTGGCCCGTAATTTTGAGAATCAAAAATAAAATATTATTTTGAGATTTTTTTTTTTTTTTTACAACATTGGACCTTGAGTCGCACATCAGGGTTTCTGTTAGCTGGTAATTACCGGTTTTTATCTGGTAAAATTCCTTAAAAACCGGTAAATTCAAAACCTGTTGGTCAAAATGTCTGGTAATAATTAGGGATGCTCCGATCGATCGGCCGCCGGACATTATCGGCCGATATTCACTCTTAATAGTTTGATCGGTGCTCTCTATAAAGGCCGAACAGGGGAGCTGGATCTGATCGATATGGACATAAACGCGAGTGAAGTATAACCGGACCGAGAGAGATCAGATCAGCTGCTGCATAATCACCTGAAGCCCCGCCCACTGTTTACCAGCTGCATGAGAAACTGACTGGCTGTCAGGAGAGAGGGAGAGGGAGAGGGGAAAAGAGAGGATCCGTTTCTCCCGTGTTATTATCCAAAGTTAATGTAAACGTTTGAATAATGTACTTCATCTAAGTAGTTTGTTTGAATGTAACAATTATGTTGTTTGTGGAATCATTTATTGAAAAATGAATCTGAAGTTTTCGATCTGTAACGATTATAAACTGAAGCAATATAACAATTACTCCCATTAACTGAGTTTTAAACATCAGTATATCCTGTCATAGTCCGGTGATTACCTGCTAACGGAAACTTTGCTACACCATTCTTATTATTATTATTGAAACATGACCGGTAAGTTTCGAATTTGTCCGGTAAAATAAAATCTGTCCCGACATACATTCATAATGTCAGCCGAGGGAGGGGAAGCGGCGCAGTGGAAGAGCAGAGCGCGAGGGAGAGCTGTCATCTTCCCTTTACAAGCTTCAAACATGTATTTATCGTGTGATTTTGGAAATAAAAGTTCCATATTCTGAAAGCCAAGACTTTGTTTATTTAAAATCAAACAAAACACCCGAAAAACTAGTTTTTTACGCAAATTCACGTTTATTTTGAAATGAGCCGTTGCGATTTCCGACTGATTTCGATAGAGCGGGTCACATATGGCAAATGTGTGGTTGTGGGGAACCAGGTCAATTAAAGTACTTATTTAACTATTAAATACATTGAGTTTGAGTAAAATACTTGGTTACTGATTAATTTAGGTTATAATATATTAAATTGCAAAGCAAAACATGCTGTAATTGATTTATTTTGTCCTTTAATATTTTTTAAAGGTTTTCAACCTGAAAGAATCCTAATGTGTCCTTGAAAAGTTGAAATAAAGAAAAGGAAAAAGGATTCCAGTTGTCCATGCGTCCTCTGTTGCCCCTCAAGCCTCTCTCACTCAAATAAATGCCAAAAACCCAGAGAACTTGACAATACTTATCAGAATAAAAGTATGTTAAATAACACTGCTCCCTAGTTAATAACTCTACTTTACTCAGTGGAGGCTCGTCTATTGAGGACCATCCTCCCTACAATTTCAGAGAAAAATTAACTTTGAAGAGAACAATAAATACACCTCAATTTAAAAGATAAGTCTGTTAAAATACAGATAATAGCCCCGGCTTTGGGACTGAAATGGGGCTAGAGAGGACGAGCCTCCCTTTGGGCGGGTCTAGCCAGAGGCTCTGGATTGGGCGCCTATATCATTAGTGAACCAATCAGCGGATCTGACTGCGCATCAGAGTGTTGATGGGGAGGGTTATCAGCGATATCAGAGTTTTTTCTGAACCGGGGAACAGGGGCGCTGCGCCCTCTTACCAAAATCAATTTCTTGAATTAGGCTTTGATTATGTTCTGGCCCGCCATCTTGTGGCTCAGCAAAAAATTGGCCCACGGCCAAACTTACTTGCCTACCCCTGGTGTAGACGTTTGCCCTGAAGTCGTATCGCTGCTTTAACTGGTTCTGCATCTGCAGTGATGTACCTGAACGCGTTCAATGAACGATCGTTCATGAACGCGTTCATATTTTGGGCGAACGTGAACTGAACGTACTGTATTTCCGCTAGATGAACGTAATTGAGAACGCGTTCATTCTCAGCGCTGTATAACGGCGTTCAAAAGTGCGTTCATTCTCAGCACTGTATTATAACGGCGTTCAAAAGTGTACCAGATTTCATACGCCTTTCAGCCGAAAACCCAGTTAAAACACACCGTAAACAGGCTTCAAAATAATGCGGAAAACCACCCAATCTGGCAACAGCAAGCTGCCTGTGACGCGTACGCGCCTGTCACCCCTGGCTGTCGCACTAAAATATAAATATACTAAATATATCAGACTCCTCACAACAAACAATGTGGAACCGCGGAACCGGCGAGCATTGAATGAAGTATGGACGAAGCCGAGAGCAGCTGCAGCAGCACTCGCTCAGAGTGAGACTCTACGGCAGGGGTGGGGAACCTCCGGCCTCCGGGCCGTATACGGCCCGCGAGACAATTTGGTACGGCCCTCGAGGTAATTTATAAACACACGCAAAGAATAAAAAAATGAAAGAAATCTAGACCGCAAAAAAATTAAACAAGCTAGTGCCTGTTTTTCCTGGCCACGGTCAGGGTCCTTGAACACAACACGAGCCTAACGTGTCATCACGTGGTATATGTCTCGACTGACAGGAGTGCAGTTTTGACGGAGAGCACCAGAACGCCACTCCAGCACTTCAGAAATTGCAGTACCGATAAGTCCATACACATGCCGCAGTTTCTGCATGTCTGTGTCTTTAGTTGAAAGCCCAGTGGCGATCTGCTCATCTGTCATACTGATCAGACAGTCAATAACTGTGTTGTTATCATTAGCATCTGGTTAGCTAGCTATGCTAACGAATATAAGAAGCTTTGTCTACAACCAGTGAGGTAAAGGCACATCTTTATATGATCATTATAGTTATAAAAAAAACAAGAGAATAAAGTAAACAGGTATCAAATACTATATGACAGTTATTAATAAAGAAGAATACAGTTTCAAAGGGGAGTGATTTGTCAAATATCCATAAATTAAAAGAAAATCTGCTTACAGTTGTGTTTGGGTGTTGAGAGATGTGTCCATAGATCTCCTAATGTTCAGTGTGCGAAAAAGTACACGTCCCACCGTCCGGGACGTGTTATTTACAATATCGGACAAGTAGGTCTTTCAATTGACTTGTCCGGCGGACAAGTGACGTTTTTCGGCCTGATTTATTGACAAATAATTGATACATTCAGTTTACAAAAGGCAGAACTCATTCGCAAATTGTACGTGTCCGCCATTGTTCGTTTAGAAGTGTTAGTTTCGGTTCTGCTTGTCGATTCCTAAGGAAATGCATCTCGCCGCTTTCTGTCCAGTTAGACGGGGGCGGGGCGGGAAGTGTAGCACAGTGGCAGGGTTGGGAAGCAAAACTCTGTTCCGAGTAGGAACAAATAACAATTGTCCGGTACCGGGATTAATAAGAGTTGTGAGGACAGGAGGCGAGGCCGAGCCCCTGAGCCCCACGGACTGCAGCTCACTCTATGCTCCGTATCAGCTGATCGCTGCACGGTGCAGCTCAGCGTCTCTCTCTCTCTCTTTCTACACACAGCAGATCCGCTGCCCGTTTAACAGCCTCATCTTTGTCAAACTTTCTTATGTTCTTTCTCTAACACATAATGAAGGTTATTAAGCGTTAATGTTGTTAATATTGTCCGCCATTTCCTTTATGAAGTAAAGAAGCCTCCCTGTCTGTGTCCTCGCGCTGTCCTCACATCCCCGGACCCCCAGACTCGGAGGAGCACAGGGATGTCAGTATTGTTTATGAAGCAGGGTATAGAAAGTACATTATTGAAATGAAAATACTATTTATTTACTTTTACAAACAGTGAGCAGCTGGGCAGCTGCAGCATGTGTATTGCAGGACATGTGTAAGCGTGCAAGTGTCTTTGAGTTGTAGAAAAGCGCTAGGCCTATAGGCTATAAATATAATGTATTATTATTAGGTTTTGTCCTATGTGTTGGAGATGTGTGGTTGGACTTTGTCTCACAAGCAGGTTGCAGTGTAACATCAGAGGAGACTGGGCCAATTGTACATTCTCAAACTGCACCACTTAGAACTAACTAAACAATGCAGAGATTATTTTTATATAATTGTATTCAATAACTGTAAGAAATTCAACAGTATGAAGTGATTTGTAAATAGGAATACAGATTTGACTTAATGTTTTCATAAATATCTCCCAGTTTGTCATGGGACTTATTTTGACCCTCTCAAAGAACCGGAATCGAGAACCAAAAATAACCGGAATCGAAAAGCAGAACCGGAATCGTTAAAATCAAAACGATACCCAACCCTATGTGTGATGCATTAAAAGCTTACCGCTCACTTACTTTAGCGGTGTCGTAAAAACCGTGGGAAAATGTAAAATACGATGACGAAGAAGAAGATTCCAGTGGCCCCAATTTTTGTCCATTCTGGACAAGTGAAAAATGTATTCGGACAAGTAAATTGCCAAACTCACTTGTCCATGGACAAGTACTCTCTAAAAACTTTTTCTCACACTGAATGTTGCTCTCATAGTGCAAACAATCTTTCCAGGGGAGCATGCCCCCCGGACCCCCCTAGAGGAGTTTAGGTCCCCCCCACTTAAATCATGTTCACATGGATAGGAAACTAAATACATTTGCACACATCTTGTGTCCATATATTTCTGTTTTGGTGGTCACGCCACACCCTGCACGTGCATGCATACGCGAGTCATGGTGAGATATCTGGATTAAGAGGTTGCTTTTTCTTTGCACAGAATGAAATGAATGGGCTGTGATTTTAGATTTTTTAAGCAGAGGTCAATAACTTGTACGGCCCTCTGAGGATATTGTAAACATTGAAATGGCCCATTAACATCCAGGAGACAAATAATAGCTCGCAGCAACGTATTGAAAAAATAACTATGAACTATAAATTAGTTCATTTTTGAAACCATGAACTTAAGTTCAACATTTTGAATTATGAACTATGAACTGAACTAGTTCATTTTAAAATGTGTGAACTGTGAACTGAACTAGTTCATGTAGAAAGTGAACTTTCCCAACACTTTGCATCTGCTAATTCCATGTTTTTGGCCAGATTGTACTCTTAAGGCTGTTCAAAGGCGTGGAATCAAATGCACGATGCAGAGACAAACAAAGTATCAAAATAAAGTGTTTTAATGTAAACAGGTCACAACACACTGAATACATAAAGCAACAAAACAAACACTCAATAAACTGTCTAACCTATACTATCAAAAAACTACAAAAACGACTTAACTACTCACAAACTATCTAACTCTATGGACGATAACTCTATGGACAAATGATCTTAACGCTGGAATGCTTGGAACACACAAGACAATCTGGCAATGAGACAGGGGAAGACGAAAACTATATATACTAGACAGACAACACCAGGGGGGTATACTACGAAGCAGGATTTTCGCTTAGCCGGCTAAATTCAGGGAAAACTCCGGCTTTCCAGTCCTACGAAGCTGGTTCTCTTTTTAGCAGGCTAGATCTCCATGGTAACTTATGCTTAGCGGCTAACCTGGTCGGGACCAGGATAGGTTGCAGGCTAAGAGCTCAACTCAGTGAAAGCACTGCCTGCTGACCAATCAGAGCTCAGTGTGCGGAGTTTAAAGCGATCAAGTCATATTACAGGAGAAAGGAAATACAGAAAAGCTGCCGTTGCAGGAAAGACGGCCGGCAAAAATCACCGACTGTGTGAACGTGAACATGAATAGAATATCACCTCCATCTTCAGAGCAATCTGACTATTATAACATTAGCGTTAAGAAAGCTTAAATATCTGCCACAACATAAGTAACCAGATCAGAGTAACATACAGTCCGCGGCATATCACTTCATAATGTATCACATATCTCCTTATCTGAGTCAGCTGAGCCGTATCTGGCCGTGCAACACTCACAGTGTCATATACTGTATGCAGAAGTATTATTTTAAGCAACACATTAAGTTGACGAAACATTCGAGAGAAATGTAATTAAAGTCAGATCCACTCGTGTTTTAGACGGGCAGTGATATCATAAACCTGTTAATGTATGCATTCAAACACTTTTTCTTTTACCAGCTGTATTCACCTTGCAGGTGCAGCTATGTGGCTTTTATCCTGGATAAAGTGTTTAAGTCATGGATGTTTAAAGTATAACTTTTTCATATTTGACTAGTATTACATTTCACTTTTCATTCAGGAAGTATGACACTGCGCTGTCAGTATGCTTCTCCGTGTTTGTGATTGGTCGAATGCTCCAAATACCACCCCTTTCATGTGAACGCGCACCTAACTAGATAGGACACGGCTGGCTTGAGCGATCCACTTGATGACCCGCGTCGTAGTACAGTTTAGCGAGAGCGCGTATGTTTTGGATTAGGCCAACCGGCTAACTCAAACATATCCAGGTTAGGTTGAACCAGCTTCGTAGTACAGGCCCCAGGTGAAGACAATTAGACAATCACAACAGCGGGAAAACAGACAAGGCAGGAAACGTACTTTAGACACATGAGGGTAGACAAGACTATCAAAATAAAACAGGAACCTATCTAAACACATAACATGAAACCTAAATTAGGGAACAATCTTAGCAGAGCCGTCTACGCACAACAGTCATCTATTCTAACTGCTTTTTCTTTATTTCTGAATACCCTATGAAGGGACTCTACAACAGGCATACTCTGGAACACAGACACTTGAAACTAAATATTTGCATGCGTATTAAAATCCTTATTTTCTTTTGTCGTGTACCATTATGTTCTCGGGATCTGGTTCATCATTTTGATTATGAATCCATACTCTTGAATAGATTATGGGATACAGTCGTACATTCCTTTAAGAATATTGATCATCAGATCCGGTCACCATCGCTATAAGGTTTTCATTTGTTGTATATCAGTGTCAACAGTATATAATGATATGGAGTTATTAAATAAACTATGAGATATGTGGTCTCATTCTGCAGGGAATTAAAACAAATAACAATTTTTTAGTAAGAGTAGATTATGTAAAATACAACATGTAGTTGTGTTGCAGATTTTTCCAGAATGACGAGGTTAAAAATCCCTTGCTGCCTCCTAATCCAGCACACTCGATGTCATTGTCATTGTCTGGAATCATGGCAGACGCTTTTGCTCAGGATGAGGATTATGCCCAATCCGTCATGAAGGAAGTGTGTGTGTGTGTGTGTGTGTGTGTGTGTGTGTGTGTGTGTGTGTGTGTGTGTGTGTGTGTGTGTGTGTGTGTGTGTGTGTGTGTGTGTGTGTGTGTGTGTGTGTGTGTGTGTGTGTGTGTGTGTGTGTGTGTGTGTGTGTGTGTGTGTGTGTGTGTGTGTGTGTGTGTGTGTGTGTGTGGGGGGGGGGCTTTTGGTGTGGGTGTAATCTGGGAGCTCTGCCACACTGCCTTCATTCTCTGACGTGACAATATAGCTCTCCTGTTTCCTTTCTCCCTGCGATGACATCATTACTCAACTCAGTGCGAGGGTAAGTGACCTAAGAACCTGAGGGATTTTCGCAAAGACTTTATGCATGAATCTTCACTGCAGTCAGATAAAGTGGTCCACAGTTATGAAAATATGACAGATACATTTCAATCTCGATTGCTGTTTAGGGCGTTCGAGTTGTTCTGGGAAGAGGGAATATCTGAGTTCCCAGTCGGATATTTCGACTGTGAGGTGGGAGATCATCATTCAAAATGGAGTCTCAGCATATTATGAACACTTTGATAATACAACATTTGTAGCTCTTCTGTGCCACATTAGATCCACTGTACATATGGTACAGATTATCAGTGGATATGTTGCTACGCAGTTTGTATTCACAAAATAAAAAATAAAGCATAGTTATCAACCGCCAGTGCTAACAATGGCTAGCCCGAGGTGATTACTAAAGCTGTAAACAAGGCGAACACCTTTCTTGCGGGCGGAAATCTTTTTCCAACTTGTGCTCCTGGAACGCAGTCATCTCCAATGTGATGTGATTCCCAGTTCCGACTTCTGAGATACAATGTTAATGCACTAATAATAATAACTTTCTCCTTCCCTTTTACTTATGTTCCTTTCTCTGCTGTGCTTCTTGAATAAAAACATCCATCTAATGCAGTGATTCTCACACCTTTTTCAATAATGTACCCCCTGTGAAAAAAAAATTCAGCCAAGTACCCCCTGATCAGCGCAACACTTATTTGTTAGGGAAAAAAAGCCTATAAAGAGGTACAAGCGACATTGTGAGATGAGCCCCCCCCCCCCCCCCCACCCAACCGACAGCTGTGAAAAAAACCGTTTTGGAAACAAAGTAGGCTACTTTGCCAATATAATTCCTGTTTATTATTATTATCAACACAGTTTCTTTTTTATATACATGTATGTCGTTCAGTATGCGTTTACAGGTGAATTTACGGATAGCTGGGCTCCATAGCGTCCCACTAGCTTAGCCGCTAACTAAAGGTAAACATACAGTAGATGGGTACATACTATAGAATATGAATAAATCGTCACCGATGTAGAGGATATATTTTTGTATTCACTTTGAACTCGGCCAAATGGAGTTTAATGTTTTGGGATTTAAGCACATAGTACATGCATGGGTTTGCAAGTATAACGTGCTAGCCTGCTGTAATACATCGTATAGTCAGGCACACATTTATGAGAGATTTAACAATGGCCAATTATATTTCTTAAATAATATGTAGCCTATTCCCAGAGCATAATTCATGGGGCAACAAGGTGAGGTGTAACATGTGTTTTAATATCATAAATGTTACGCCAGCAAACTTCTTGTACGGACTTCGGCAGTAGTGAAGACTCACTGAACGAATTAAGTACAAAGACGAATCGTTCGCGAACGTGCAAATCACCAGAAGTCGTTCGCGAACCGGTGAACGAATCAGTGAACGAATCTTTCAAGTGAACTGAATCAAAAGATTCGTGTCCCCGAAGGGAATCGGAATTCCCATCACTACCTCCTAACCTATCAGGCTCTCCTCTCCTCTTTCTCTGCTTCGATCTCTCAGGCAAAAAGCACTTTCTTTCAAGATAAGATCCAATCTTCCTATTCCAATCCTAAAAAACTATTGTCCATCTTCTCCACCCTCTTGGACCCTCCCAAAGCCCCTCCCCCCTCCTCACTTCTGTCAAGCGACTTTGTTAACCACTTTGAAAAAAAGGTTGATGATATTCGCTCTTCTTTTTCTGACTCACCTTTACTCACCGATGGGTCACCAGACCCTCCTTCCACCCGCACACTAACCTCCTTTTCCCCTCTCTCGCCAAGTGAGGTTATTACCCTCATTACCTCTGCCCGCCCTACCACCTGTCCTCTGGACCCTATCCCTTCAAACCTCCTTCAGACTATCGCTCCTGATATTCTACCTTTTCTCACCCATTTCATCAACACTTCTCTAACTTCTGGTCACTTTCTAAACAGTCTCAAGGAGGCAAGAGTAAACCCTCTCATAAAGAAACCCACTTTCAACCCGTCTGATGTTATAAACTACAGGCCTGTCTCTCTCCTCCCGTTCCTGTCTAAAACACTTGAACGTGCTGTCTTTAAACAACTCTCCTGTTATCTCCATCAGAACAACCTTCTGGATCCGCACCAGTCTGGTTTCAAGGCAGGCCACTCCACAGAAACTGCTCTCATTGCTGTCACTGAGGAACTGCACACTGCCAAAGCAGCATCCCTGTCCTCTGTCATCATCCTGTTGGACCTGTCTGCTGCATTCGACACGGTGAACCATCAGATCCTCCTTCGCACTCTCCAAGAACTTGGAGTTTCAGGCTCTGCACTTTCCCTCCTCACCTCATACCTCAAAGACCGTACCTACAGGGTAACTTGGAGAGGGTCCGAGTCCGACCCTTGTCAATTAACTACAGGGGTTCCTCAGGGCTCTGTTCTTGGTCCCCTCCTCTTCTCCCTGTACACAAACTCACTCGGATCTGTCATTAGCCCGCATAGTTTTTCATACCACTGCTACGCTGACGACACCCAATTAATTCTGTCCTTTCCCAGCTCAGAGACCCAGGTCGTCGCATGCATCTCTGCTTGTTTAGCTGACATCTCTCAGTGGATGTCCGCTCATCATCTCAAGCTCAACAAAACTGAACTGCTTTTCCTTCCGGGAAAAGATTGTCCCACTCTTGACCTGACTATCAACATCGGCACCTCTGTTGTTTCCCTGACTCGCACTGCAAGGAATCTGGGTGTGATCCTAGATAACAACCTGTCCTTCACTGCAAACATCGCTGCTACAACCCGTTGCTGCAGATACACGCTCTACAACATCAGGAAGATACGTCCCCAGCTGACCCAGAAAGCGACCCAGCTTCTGGTCCAGGCTTTCGTCACCTCACGCCTAGACTACTGCAACTCCCTCCTGGCTGGTCTACCTGCATGTGCCATCCGACCTCTGCAGCTCATCCAGAATGCAGCGGCTCGTCTGGTCTTCAACCTTCCTAGATTTTCCCACACCACGCCGCTCCTCCGCTCCCTTCATTGGCTTCCGGTAACTGCTAGAATTCACTTCAAAACACTGGTACTTGCGTACCATGCTGCAAATGGATCTGGCCCTTCCTACATCCAGGACATGGTTAAACTGTACACCCCAGCGCGTGCTCTACGCTCTGCATCAGCCAAACGACTCGCTGCACCCTCGCTGCGAGGGGGACCCAAGTTCCCATCAGCAAAAACACATGGGTTTGCTATCCTGGCTCCAAAATGGTGGAATGAGCTCCCCATTGACGATAGAATTACTAACAAATAACTGCTAACAGAGCACCTATATACTAATAAAGGACTGGCTTATCTATAGCCAGTTGAGTAGCACTTGAAATACTTGGCACTATGAAACCTGATGTACTTATATGATTCTGTTTTCTTCAAGGTTGTGTCTTCCTGGTCGAATGCACTTATTGTAAGTCGCTTTGGATAAAAGCGTCAGCTAAATGCAATGTAATGTAATGTAATGTAATGAAGCCGGCCGTGGTTGTTTGTTCTTCATGCTTATATATCGGACTATTGTGACTCGCTCTGCGGTTAAAACAGACGGTGCATGAATGCGGTTTTTGCGGTAAGTGAAATTTGAGTACTTATTGATGTGTTTATGATTTGAATCAGCTACGTAATGAATGTTAAGGCTTGGGTTAGCGTGGTAGCTACATCGGTGCTAACGATGCTAATCGTAGTCTCCAAGTTAAAACCATAGACTGTATATATAAAGGTTCAAACGAAATAGACAAGTGTTAAGCATTAAGTGGGATAATACTGTAGAACAAACAGCTTCTGTTTGAGGTTATAAAATAAGATCATCCTTGTAACTTAGAGAGATATTTTATTATACTTAGGAACTATATGCATCGCTAAGGTTAATTTAAATTGGCTATGCTCAAGTATGTAGACAAGCTCATGTCGAAGTAGTGTATGTGAAATCAACCTCACAATAAGATGTGTGTATATTACAAATAATAATGTCATATTTCAAGATGATTAGGTTAGATATTACAATATGGTTGGTTGAGCTGGAGTTCATTATCGATCTTACACGTTAACGTCACAGTCATCTGAAGAACGAACCCAAACCTTGTTGTTTTTATTAATTGCATTACCAAATTGGTATCAAATAAACAGTAAGCATTGGTAACACAACTTCCAAAGTTACAGTAAAATAAAAAGGACCCTGACTCGGACACTACACAATCCAACATGTTCAACAGAAGAGAATCAGTTATATTGTTTGAACACATGGTACTTTACATATATATATATATATATACATATATATCTCAATGAGATCTACACCTGTATAAATAAAGGCTAAAGAAATATGGTTTTGTCAGCTTTCAAATGTAATGTATTGAAGGCAAAGATATTTAACACATAGTGAGAACTGCAACTATTTATCTCTCAATATTGTCTGAAAAAAACGTGGTAAAAGTTATTCTTTCAGTGAGACAACAGAGCAAGCTTCTACAGTTGCACTACATTTTGATAACAGTTAAATATTATTTCGATAATAACATATATTTCAATGTTGATGAGCTTCATACTGTTCATTCATAATCTGATCGTCTTTGTAGCTCACTGTTGAAATAAAACAAAATCATTACAATTACAAAATAATTATATCTACAGCCCCTAAACACACAAACACACCACTTTCATAAATAACACACTTGTTCTGCAATAATATGTTTTATGTTTCCTGTCATTTTTGTTAGGAAAGGACATGCCTGAAAGACACAACATCTTCTCCTTCTCTGAGGGTCAAGAAGAACATCCAAGAGGAACATTAAAAGCTGATGTTATGATATTTTAAGACCAGTACAGGACATTCACTAAGAAACTTTTATTGTGAAAACACAGTCAGCTGATCGAATGCACCTATTTCCACATCTACACTCCATCAGCTGATTATTTCTATGTGCCTCACTTTATGAGCTTCACATCACCTGTGCCTTGAACCGCAGAGTTTGCAATGTCACAAATAAATGGGGACAATCTTCAGTCAGATGTGAATGTGTAATCTAACATTTTCAGAAAGAATAATGGACAAAAGGAGTGCAAATTCAAATACAATTTATTGAAATGTGAACCAAAACTTAAAGGGATAGTGGAAATCCGCGAATTTTGGGTTTAACTTATGTATTTTTATTAAAAATAAGCATAATAAACCATTTTTTTAAATTTCATGCGCCTAGTTTCATTTTATTTTCAATTTTACTGCTCCCGACCACGCCCTCTCAATGAAACGAAATACTTCGGGAATCTTCGGGTGATAACGAAAACAAAGGAAGACGGGCACAAACATTGGACGAGGCACGAGTATTTTATTATGTTTTCTGGCTGATTGAATGCATCATTAGCCTGTACCATTGTGTACAACGCCATTTATTGCCTGTCGATTAGGCGACCGGAGGCCTCGTCATCCGATAATCCGGTACACAGTGTCGAATGTGTACACTACAGTCATCATATAGACATGATAGACTAACAGTACTGTGAGTACAGCCTACACTTGACAGGCAGCCTGGCTAGCCTAGGATTAGGACCATACTACGTCAAAAGACCGATTGGCTCTAGCTGTATATCATGCTAGTATACAATTCATTTAAATGTATTCATGTAATTAATGCCCATAAGGCTGTTACATATACAATAATAAATGTGACAAGATAATTTATGTGAACCTGACCCTGGTATGTTATGAAATGTACCCTACATGCAGTCATCCTCGGGCATAGCCATAGGCCTACAGTGCATGCATGCCAACTTTTGCAATATATAATATAGCGCCTAGCGTGAGCTATGCTTAGGGACCTACCAGTCAAGATTATTTGTGCGTAGGGGTGCATCATCTGGCGCCTGGTCCTGGTCATCCTCGCCATTGCCCATGCCGTGAACTAACTCCATCACCTCGGGCTCGAACAAATAAGGACGTAATGGTCCATCGTCTGGCTCAATATTCTCACCATCGTCGCTTACTGAACCGGATTCAGATTCAGTTCCTAAAACTACATTTTCGCAGGAAAGCCGAGAGGATGTTTCTGACTCGCTATCATCACTGGATACCTCGTACAATCCTTCTTCTTTGTCTGGTATATTTGCCCTTCCACGTTCATTCTGCATAGACGCCATGGTTTGTTATTGTTTCGTCTTCCTGAGTTTTCCTCACTTCCGGTTTGGCTGACTCGATCATTTCGTTTCTAAAAAAGTTCGGGGAAGCTGCAATAAAGTGCTTCTAACATGCGTAAGGCAATTATTATATTTTTTTAATCAGGTGTGATTGTTTTGGTACGTAATTATGCTTGTATATAAGTTAAAACGAAACTATTTGGGGTTCAATTTCCACTATCCCTTTAATCAAACATGTTTTAAATAAAAAGCACATATGGACAGAAGGTGTACACCTATTAAATGTATAAATAAACACATTTAGTCAAATAAAGTGACAGACTAGGCCTGTGCAGTTGGTATCAGCTTTGCCCAGCATGGGCTCCTCCATCAGGCCTGGTCCTCCTCGCAGAGGAAAGACCCTCAGTCCTCTCCAAACCAATAGACAGGACGTCCATCACACGGAGGTTTCTCCCTGAAGTATCTGCAGCTCTCTGGACACCACGCTGTCTCAATCCGTCCACACTGTATACGAGAGGGGAAAAATGAAAATAATAAATGCATGGGCAATAAGAAATATAAAGTTGACTGTTGAGTTGCTCAGTTTTTTTAGATTGTCAATACTATTACTGTATAACTAATATCTCAGGTTAAGAGGCACATTCAAATAAAGATTGGTCTTTAAATACATGTTGTCTTTTGAATTGTTTGTCTAAAGTCAAGGATCTAGAACTGGTACTTAGTTTTAATGATACAGTCTGGTTATTATGCTGTTTGGAGGAGGCCTCACAGGTAAGAGCACTAACTAGTTACCATCACATGTACCTTAGCTTGACTTAAATGTATTAAACGTATAGTTAAGTGATATCAAAATACAAATAACTAATGTCATGCAAACATTCATATTTGCTTGATTCCAGTGTTGAATTTAGCACAATTGCATACAAACGTTAAGGGGTTTTAAGATTCTGAAGTATTATGCTAAAAACTCAATAACTTAGATTATTATTTATAGTTTTGCTGAATAGTTTCATGTCCGCTTACCTTAGAAACGTAAAATGTGACGGCAGTGTGCAGATGGGGAGCATGTTAGCTTAGCTTGGTAGCTTCAGCTAGCTCTGGAACTTCCAGCTTGGTGGCAGCAGGTCCCGCCTCGGCTCCGCCTCTTTGCCCTTATTTGGAGCAGGCTGGAACAGGTGGGAGTTGAACTCTGACATCACTGTCGAGCCGTTAGTGGCCGACTCCGCCTACTAAGGGCTTCTCTGCAACTCTGCAGAATCCTATGGGTGATGTCACGGACCCTACGTCCATTTATATATACAGTCTATGTGTCAAACCTTGGAAAGTATCTAGATATCCCTGCCCTAATGCCAAAGTAACTGGCAACTGAATATGTGTCACCGTATGATGTCTATGTCTGGACCGCTGCGTAAAAAGGAGGGTTTCTGCCCCGTTACTTCTCTTCTTACTTCTATAAGAATAAAACACGGAGGACGGAGATCTCTTTTTGTCCCCCTCTTCTCCGCGCTGCAGCCCAGCAGCTGATGTCAAAGCACGCTCCCCTCTCCTGCAGGGGGGCGTGGACAGCTGCAGCTCACAGAATCAGCCCCCTGCAAAAACAGCGCTGGAAAGAGCATATAGAGCGAAATGAGGCATCTTGGCATGGCTAAAATGCAGGATCTGTTCGGTGTTTTAAAAAAAAACAACACATATTTATATACTTTATATAGGTATGGCCCTACAATATATTGTTCAAATATAGCATGATAGGTCACCTTTAAATGTTTTTCAATGCTGCTTCACTGATACAGGAAGGATTGGTTTTGTACACGCCCCTCCCTTGTCAGTCTCTCTGTCACATTTCCAGCTCAGCAGCAGCACATGCCGCTTCAGATGAACATGACACGGAACTCCAGCGCTTCTTCAAGAACATCACCTCAGAGAACCACACTCCTAGTGAATTGCTTTGGCCAGGGAGCCCGCCCCTCTGCCACCAAACACGGTGGAAGCACAGTGGCGAGGCAGTTATGCTCAACCACTTCAAGCTGCGTCAAACGACTCACAGTTAGCTAAAAATCGGAAATTCTAAATAAAAGCATATGGCTTCCATTGTCTATACAGCCATTTAATGAAACTATGTAGGCCTATAGACGGTAAAGTACCTTGGTCAAACAAATACCTTCGACATAAATAACTTTCTATCTAGCAACCATGTTTGCTGTAGCTGGTCACGTTTTGCTGGCTGGAGTTTTATTTTGAAATATGACACCGGACGTTTTAGCTTATGCACACTGTTAAACTTTACAAATCCATCGACAAGCCAGTCATATCTTCCCTCGTCGAGGAACTTCAGTGCCCATACAGCACCTCACTGTGTCTCTTCCTCTCGCTTCAGTTTCTCGTACCTTTGCACCACCACCGGGGGTTCCGCCGGAACGCTCGCCGAAAGAAGAGCGACATGGCCCGCGTGGTGGTTGAAGGGATGCCGGAGACGGCCGCCGGAGGAGGAGGGATGCTGAACCGACGGAAAAGCAAAGCCAGGCGGAGAAAGCGAAAGGAGTTGTTCGCCATCCAGATGTGCTTTGCCGGGGTAATGCTCGGGCTTGTTGTAGGGCTCACGTCTGTGGCTCAGAAAGCAGGTAAGAGGCAGTTTAGACTTCCTTGTCTCCTATTGTCAATTAAAATTAATGTTTATTTTGTTAAGAGGACAGCGTTTATTCGAAGTTTTGGCAAGCAGGAACAACAGGCAGTTTGGGGGCAAACGAAACATACTGTCATGGTTATATTTAAGCATTTTCTGATAATCTTTTGTGCTTTTTGTGACATTGAACATTTCTACAACAACACATTAATAGCCTATGCCAAAATATAAAATATAGGCCTACAGACAAGGTTTCAATATAACTAATGTAAAATATATCTGACTTTTTTTAAATCAAGGAATGGTTGTAGGCTGTAACATGTGGATTTGTGAACACGGGCACACAAATAAACAAATGCAATTGGGTACCAAATATAGTACAACCTATAAACTTATAATTGCAATGGCTCACATGCATTAAGAAAATAAAGACCCCAATAGGATTAGTATAGATAGGCCTGTATCAGATGTTTTGTTAGGGTACACAGCTTTATGGGTATCACTGCAAACATTTACAACCACTGTACAGAACGAAACGACAACATCCCTTCTTCTTGCAGCTCAACATCTGTAACTAATAATCCCCTGGAAATGGTAGTGTTGACTCTGCTGCTCTGTGAATTACTTAACAGAAATCCACAGCTACAGTAAGCAGAGGCAGCTGATGGGCTGGATATGAATGTGTTGTAGGTACGCCGGCAGCTTATTCTGAGGACACTGGTGACATTGACTCAATGTCAAGCTTGAGGGCAATATTCTTAACTGGAATTATCATTCGAACAGTTTATCACCTCTAGCTGGGATCTTCATATCCACTGGGTTATCAGTATTCATTTTATCATAATGGAGGTGTCAGTTATAGGGCTGCACAATTAATCAAAATGTAATCAAAAAAACTACGGACTAGGGCAACATCCAATTCCCAGAAAGTGCAATATGGGTTGAAGGCAAACATTATTGATAATATTCTATATTAAATGTTTTGTTTCTGCAAAGAATGTGTGGCCTAAACAGTATTCTAAACTTAATAAAAAAATCATTGTTTTGTTACAGACCCACACCATTATCATTATTATATTTTTTTAATGATAATGGCAGTTATATTTCAAAAATGGTAATTCCCTCTAATCTAATATTCACATCACATTTGTACTATCAGTCAAAATAATCACAATTGGTTATTTTTCCCAAATCATGCAGCCCTAGTCAGTTATAACATGTAAGTAGTGTAAAATAGTATGCACCACTAATTTAGTGTCTTTGTCAGCTGCTGGGTGTTACTAAAAATAACCAGTGATGTCATCAGGATGTGAATGAAACAATTATTATAGCTGTATCGAATCATATTAAGGACCAGGGTCTTCTTGTCCACCTTTCAAAACACATTGTTGATAACCTCTTGTAGTACCAGAGGGATAGCATATATGTTAGGATGTTCTACTGTTAGTGCTAATGTTACTGTTGATTGCTCACTGACTGACTTTTCTTGATAATGTGCTGCTGACCATAAGGATTTTTGGGCACCGTATTACATGTTCTCAGCTAGGGCATGAATCATCCTCTTGATTGACGTCTATGATTTAGAAAAGTTCATGGTATAAAAGGAGTCAGCACAGCAGGGTGCAAACATTTGAAAGATTGCAATGAAAAACAATTGTCATTCTTCCATTATTTCATTATATTTAGTTGACTTCACTTATTGAACTTTTTTTCAAGCAGATTCAATTTAAGTTAACTTTAAGTCATCTCAGCATGAAACCAGTGCTGCACAATTTGTTAAAAATAACTTATTGCGATTATTTTTGACTACTTTGTATTGCGATTTTGCTCATATTTAGATTTATTGTGATACCCTCATGAGAACTAGGGATGTTAAAAAATGCGAGTAAGAGAACCTTGATATAAAATGTTCCGGGTTTGCAAAATGATTTTTGAACATTTTATTTCAAACTTGATGTTTATAGATTGCAACCCCAAATATAATCTAGTTTCAGTCAAGGTTTTCCCTTTTTGATTAAATTATGATTGATAACATTCCTCTAAGTAAAAGCCGATACTGCCTCAGCCAGAAAATTGACAAATCATTTCAGCGCCAAACTGAATGTCAGAACACTTTAACGTCAACGATGACCTTGCCTGATAAACGTGTTCCGAGTTGCTGATTGACCAGGACCTCTTCTCATGTTGAGTTGCCCTACGGCCGCACTAAGGTTTTCAAGGTCTTGGACACACAAACAACCACTCTTTCTAAGGTGTGTGTGTGTGATCCTCATAGCTTCGCTTTCCCCCCACAGCTCTGTGCACAAACACGTGGATGTGCACCCAACTCTCCACCCTGTCCTCCATCTGTCCGTATTTCACCACCATCCCTCTAAGCCAGGGGTCTCCAACCTTTCTTCATCTGAGAGCTACTTTGAAAAAATGAAAGTGGCCAAGAGCTACTTGCATCACATCGCTTACATGTATTCACATAGCACTCATCAGTTGAATTAAGCTATACTTTTGTACACGTGTGAAATTGCAATACCTAAAGCTTATCAAACATCTTAACTTCACATCAAGGTCCAAGAAAACGAACATTTCTCACATATTATTATGGCCCACATAGTAAGTACTTCACTGAAAATTCACATAAATGTCCTTAATCACCACCTTACAAGCATTGTATGCACTTATGGTCAAATAAGTGCATTCACTCTTTTTTACAGTTATCAAGATGAATGGCACTGCATGGAGTCCACCATTTTTGATTTTAGATTTTTTGATTTTGATATACTTTATTATTACATAGAGGTGTATGCTGGACCCACTTAGGTTCACTCTAATAGAGTCATTTAAATGTTCATCAGTCAGTCTTGTTCTGTATTTAGATTTCATGACATTCATGCCAGAAAAAGCTGCTTCACAAAGGTCTGTAGAACAGAACCAAATAAAGCAGACATGTTCAGTGCTGCTTGGTGAATGTTCTTATAGTTTTCTGGGTCTACAAGGCTCCAGAAATGTTGAGAGTTTTGCTGAGACTTAAGCTGAACATGATTTTGGAGATTTATAACCTCCACCTCCATCTCCACAGGATTGACACTGAACAGTTCAGCCTTCTTCTTCTTTACCAGACATTTGACATTAAATTATAAACCATAATAAATCTGTATAGGTCTAGTCTCCCTATATCTGTGTGTGGAATTGTTCCATCCTCAACAACAAAAAACGAATACTTCTGCAGTCTAGCTGCAGCTTCTAGCAATGGCCTTCTGTTAAAAAAAAGGACACTGAATGTCCTGAATGTGGCATCACTAACATGACTTGAGTCTGAACACAGCAGACAACAGGAGTATAAAAAAAAAAATAGTGCATGTGGGTGCTCACTTATTCTCTGTCTTACTGTTACATTAATCCCATGAATGTATGAGACTAAGTTAGCTTCATCATATCTCAATCAGCGATAAGTGAATAATAAAGTTTCTATCGGGTCACTATCAGCCTGTCACTCATTATTTTCAGGGAGGGGGCGGGGTTTGGAGGAACGGAGAGGAGACGGTGATCGCGGAAGCTTTCCTCCTGCCTTCACAAAATTACACAAGTTTATCAACTGAAAATAGTAAGAGGATATTCATACTCTGCAATCCAAGACTTGATAAAATCCACCAAAAACATGACAATAACGAGTGTTTTTCAAAAAACACAAATCCCTCCCTGTGTGTCTCTGAGCCGCAGCGACAGGGCCTGATTCAGAGCGGGTCATTCTGCTGTTGGTTCTGGACTGGTGTTGCTGGAGAAAGCAGACTGGTCTGTGTGTGGTGTCGCTGTGCCGCTGTCACGTCTGTTCCTTGATCACTGCGTCACGGACCAATTTTATATTCGTGACAGAAAAAATTCTAAAATAAAAAAACGTTATTGTCCAGCCGCGGCCGAAAAATCAAGAAGCAACCTACGCTATAATCGATAATCGAGCGGCGAGCTACCGAAAAGCTGCCCGTGAGCTACCGGTAGCTCGCGATCAACGTGTTGGAGAGCCCTGCTCTAAGCTCATGCATTCATCTACCTCTCACCTCCTGGAAAAACACAAGGTAAAAGCTAAACCCAGGACAAAAGCACTAAAGGAAGGAGGATTACCCATATGAGCAAACACATGTTGCTATCATCTGGAGGTTTTAATATCAGTGACCCTTGCTACTCAAGCCAAAGTCCCTCCATCATCCATCTGTGAGAAATCTAAAAGATGTATGTACCAGCCAGACACATGGTCATACTATAGAGAAGCCACTAATGGCTGTTTGGTATATCTGGTATACAGCATTAGTCTCCAGATGATCTCATTACATAATATAAAGCTTGGTGGGTCCCCTTTTCCTTGCACGCTAGAGCACAGAGTGGGAGGGGGGGATAGAGCGGCCGAGCACAGAAGGAGCACTTTGCACTGACGAAGCCTCGGGACTCGGAGCCAAATTAGACAAAAAGGAAAAGAGACAAGAGTGGGGGAAAGCGTGGATGGGGTGTGGTGATGTGAAGAGGAAAAGTGGGAGCAAGCTAGGACATTGGCAGTGATTGGGAGGAGCTGAGATGCTGAGGGAGAAGACAGGACGGAGGAGTAAAGTACGATGAAGATGGTGAGATCGGTCAGAAATAAGAAGAGAAGAAATGTCCATGTTGAGATCAATGAAGTGGGAATGGCAGGTGGAAATGAGTCAGAAAAAAACAGGAGAGAGGATCGAGAGATGTCAAGTAATATGACCACTAGAGTTATCTAGGAATGACTTCCCCTTTTTTTAAGACATAATAAAACCCGGAAATTAGTTAGCATTGTAGCACTCCCTGTTCTCAAGTCTTGAACTCAATGGATTTTGAATGAGTTTTTGGTTAGATGTCTGAAATAGAGTCTGTGGTCAACACTAATTTTAGAGGTCTTGGCATTTTAGTTTAGGACCTAAAAAACATTAGTCGCCTTTAGCTTACGGCCCATCCACACAGCGGCGTGCGTTGACGCTTCCCCATTCACTTTGAATGGGGTGACGTCACTTTTAGCCGAAATGCATCGTGGGAAGCGACGTGGAGCGTAGCTGGCGTGGCTCGCTGCAAAAGTTGAGCAATGTTCAACTTTTGACGCCTCGGCGAGGCGTCAGCCAATCGAATCATATGCCAGTACAAGCTCTAGCCAATCAAACCGCTGCTTGTGTGTCAGGGGCGGGAGATTCATGTGATTGGTTGTTGGTCGAGTTTCAGACACGCCCGCCGGCAAGCGTCAACGCACGCCGCTGTGTGGACGGGCCGTTAGCGGTGTTGACGTGAAGTCATTTGTCCTTAATATAGCTCGTTTATAGCCTAACGTTAGATATTTAGTTATATTTATTATATTAATGCTTTAAAAATGCTAAAATTGGGGTTAGTATGTGGACTTTATCCTGCTGAACAAAACACGGAAATATCGTGAACATGTTTGCCAAAAACATTTTCTGCAACATTCCAAAATCCAATGGAAAAATATTCGTCAGTAAATGTTGCCAGTGGGCAGATTCTAACATCAGCCACCAATGGACTAATCACTAATGCTCCTCCCTCAGTGGTACATTATAATGTGTGATGGAATGGATTATTCATTATTTAAGTTAACTTGAATTAAATGTGTGCCAGATGAGATGGCTGATTGTGAAAAGTGGCATAAATGTTCAACCAAATACATTTGTTTTTAATATCAGCAAACATAATACTTACTAAAAGAAGCATGTACAGTATGATTGATGAGTAAGCTATACTGTAGGTCTCAAGGGTGTGTCCTAACAATTGAGGATGTTAACGTGAAGTGTGACCAACTACACTTGATAGTGAAATCAGCAAGGCAAGGCAAGGCAAGTTTATTTATATAGCACTTTTCAACACAAGGCAATTCAAAGTGCTTTACAAAAAATGAAAGACATTAAGCATTAAAAAAGAAAAGCTAATAAAATAAACATTAAAAGAAAAAATACATGGATAAAAGTTACAGTGCAGTTTAAGATATGAATAGTTCAATTAAAAGCAGCGACAAAAAGAAAAGTCTTCAGCCTGGATTTAAAAGTAGTAAGAGTTGCAGTGGACCTGCAGGTTTCTGGGAGTTTGTTCCAGATATTTGGAGCATAATAACTGAACACTGCTTTACCATGTTTAGTTCTGACTCTGGGGACAGAAAGCTGACCAGTCCCTGAAGACCTGAGAGATCTGGATGGTTCATAATTTAGCAGGAGGTCAGTAATGTATTTTGGGCCTAAACCATTCAGTGCTTTATAAACCAGCAGCAATATTTTGAAATCTATTCTTTGACACACAGGAAGCCAGTGTAAAGACTTCAGAACTGGAGTGATTTGATCCACTTTCTTAGTGTTAGTGAGGACTCGAGCAGCGGCGTTCTGAATCAGCTGCAGCTTTCTAATAGATTTTTTAGTGAGACCTGTGAAGACACCATTGCAGTAGTCGAGTCTACTGAAGATAAAGGCATGGACAAGTGTTTCCAAATCCTGCTGTAACATTAGTCTTTTAATCCTAGATATATTCTTTAGGTGATAGTAGGCTGATTTAGTAACTGTTTTAATGTGACTGTTGAAACTCAGGTCAGAGTCCATGACTACACCTAGATTTCTGGCTTTATCTGTTGTTTTGAACATTGCACACTGAAGCTCAGCGCTAACTTTTATACGTTCTGACTTGGCTCCAAAAACCATTACCTCAGTTTTATCTTTGTTTAATTGGAGAAAGTTCTGACACATCCAGTCATTGATTTGTTCAATGAACTTACTCAGTGTTTGAATTGGAGCATAGTCTCCTAGTAATATTGTTACGTACATTTGTGTGTCATCTGCATAGCTATGGTAACTTATTTTGTTGTTCTTCATTATCTGAGCCAGTGGTAGCATTTAGATGTTAAAGAGAAGAGGCCCCAAGATGGAGCCTTGAGGAACCCCACATGTCATATTTGTCAACTCAGATGTGTATTTACCTATAGAAACAAAGTTATTTATGTCCTTTAAGTAGGATTCAAACCAATTTAGAACTGTTTCCGAAAGTCCCACCCAGTTTTCCAGTCGGTCTAGTAATATGCTGTGGTCAACAGTGTCAAACGCAACACTGATATCTAATAATACTAACACTGAAGTTCTGCCACTGTCTGTGTTTAAGTGGATGTCATTAAAGACCTTTACAAGAGCAGTCTCAGTGCTGTGGTTTGGACGAAAGCCTGACTGGAACACATCGAACCAGTTATTTAAATGCAAGAAATTACTCAACTGTTGAAAAACAACTTTTTCAATGATTTTACCTAGAAATGGGAGGTTTGATATGGGCCTGTAATTGTTCATTACTGAAGCATCTAGATTATTCTTTTTTAAGAGCGGTTTAATGACTGCAGTTTTCAGGGCCTGTGGAAAAATACCTGAGTGAAGAGATGTGTTTACTATTTGAAGTAGATCTGAGGCCATGCAAGGCAAAACATCCTGTTGGAATAATATCAAGGCAGCAGGAGGAGGATTTCAGAAGTTGTATAATGTCCTCTAGGTTTTTATCATTAATCTGATGGAATTGTGTCATGATGTCTGAATTGATGTTAAGTGGACACAGAGACAACACATTTGCTGTTCCTGATGCAGAGGCACTGACTGCTTGTCTGATTTTCTGAATTTTGTCAGTGAAAAAGGAGGCAAAATCATTGCACGCCCTGGTGGATAGAAATTCAGAGGCTACTGACACTGGGGGGTTAGTTAGTCTGTCGACGGTAGCAAACAAGGCACGTGCGTTGTTTTTGTTTTTGGTAATGATGTCAGAGAAGAACGATTGTCGTGCGTTTTTCAATTCCAAATTATAAAGGCCAAGTCTCTCTTTATAAATGTCAAAGTGAACCTGGAGATTTGTTTTTCGCCACCTGCGTTCAGCTTTTCGACATTCTCTTTTTTCTGTTTTCACGGTCATGGCCTTTCTCCATGGAGATACTTTCTTCCCAGTCACTTCCTTTACCTTAATTGGAGCAATGGCATCTATAACATTTTACATTTTTGAATTAAAATGATCTACTAGCTCATTACAATTCTGAGTAAACATTTCCCTAGTATTTTTCAGTTAAATATCGCTTAGTGGTTACCTCTTTTTGAACATTTGTGTGAACAGAAATAGAGCTCTCAAAGAAAACACAGGAATGGTCAGACAGTGCAACATCAGTCACCACAACCTTAGAGATATTCAGACCCTTTGAGATAATTAAGTCCAGAGTGTGCCCCTTATTGTGCGTGGGCTCCGTCACATGCTGAGTCAGTCCATAGCTATCAAGAACACAAAACAGTTCTTTAGCCCCTCTGTCCTGGGGGTTGTCAACATGGATGTTAACATCACCAACAATGACTAGACGGTCAAAGTCAATACACACTATAGACAGCAGTTCAGTAAAGTCATCAAAAAAGCTTGCACAGTATTTGGGTGGTCTATAGATATTTAGGAACAGAGCTCGAGAGGAGCATTTCAGCTGAAGGGCCACATATTATCCATACGATGTCTTCCTGCATTGAAGGGAATCATTGAACAGAATAGCAACTCCACCCCCTTTCTTATGCATTCTTTCCTGACTCATAAAACTAAAGTTGGGAGGGGTTGATTCGATAAGAACAGCACTGTTATTTTGTTCAATCCAAGTTTCTGTTAAAAACATAAAATCGAGATTGTGCTCAGTGATAAAATCATTGATTAAAAATGTTTTTCCTGCCAAAGACCTGACATTTAATAAAGCTAGTTTAAGTTTGTTAAACACACTATCAGTCATGTTTTTTGTAACAAGCTGTGGCTGACATGGAATCACTGCTAAATTAGATAAACTCACAAACGTTTGGGCGCTTCCTGTTTCTAAGATGATTCACCACTCTTAATCTATTACCTATCAACACAGATATCGGCAAAGCTACTGGCAGGCAGGGCCCCGACATGTCCTGGAAAGAGTTGAGAGTGCCATACGCCCTTGGGCCTGGACCCCACACATATCAGTAAGAGTTTGTTGTGTTTTGTACACACACATTCTTATCAGGCTTCGGAGACTGCAGATGCTTTCTTGAAGGGAGGGGAGGTGGTTGACGTAGGCACGGTGATGGAGACGGGGGAGATGGTGCGGGGGTAGAGGACATGCTGCCAGGGTGGGGAGGTGGTTGACGTAGGCGCGGTGATGACGACGGAGGAGATGGTGCGCATCTCCGCGGTGATTTTGGTGGCCGTCGTTGAGGAGCGGGGGTAAAGGACATGGTGCCAACCCTGCGTATCGCCTTAGTTTGGTCTTTGAACTCCAGGAAGGAATCGGTGCCAACTAGGGATGTCCCGATCACCTTTTTTTGCTCCCGATCCGATTCCGATCATTTGATTTTGACAATCTGCCGATACCGATTTTTCCCGATCCGATCTTTATGCAATGCATTAAGAGAAAAAAAAGGTAACAGATAACGGCTGGTCATCCAACGCGATGAATTCAGCTATCTTGGCTGTTATTGTGTTGGCCTTTTCACTGTTCTGGGGCAGTTTCTCTTTCCTTTTAAAAGTCTCTGAAAGTGTCGGTTGTTTCAGTGCCGTTACCTGAGTGGCCGCTGTGTACTCATCGTGTTGTTGTTGGTGTTTGTTTCTCAGGTAGCGTATTAGATTGGTCGTGTTGAACGTAGCTCTGTTCTTTCCACCACGCGGAACCTCTGCCTTGCAAACATTGCATCTGGCTGTTACACTGCCTTCGCTTTCAATTTTATAATACTTCCAAACTCCTGACATTTTCTCTGTCCCGACTCCCGAGTCACCAGCTGAACGTAGCCTCTCGTTAGCTTACTGCTACTATTAGACACTGCGCCCACTCTGTTGCCAGATTTCAGAGAAATAAGCAACCAGGTCTATGAAAACAAGCCCAAAGAAAGCAACACATACATGATTAGTGCTGCGTACCTGGACTCACATTCAGGTTCAGGTCCGGACTCAAGTCCAGAGGTTCAGGTTCAGGTCCGGACTTATAAGTCCGGACCTGAACCCATGTCTTGTGTCAAGTTGTGTGAGTAACTAAAGTGAACTTATTGTGAGCTAATTATCAATTGGAAATTAACAATAATCAACTCAAATTCAAACTCGTCAGGTTTATTGTGCTCCCATCTAACTTGTGTCCACATTTCTCTACAAAGTACAAATGTAAAAAAAACACTTTTTGCCACTTAGTCTACAAATGACTTATGACAGCAACTACAGTGAACTACTACAAAGTTCAAACATTTATTTCATTTACCAAACTAAAGTAACCAAACAGTCCCTGAGCTGACTGAGCCTAAATCCCTAAAACGTTGCTGAAAGGTAGAGTGGAGAGTAGACTATACGCATTACACTGTTACACACCTACTATACAGTATAGGCTAAACTGTAGTGACTGTACAGTCAGAGTGTACTGTACTGTCTGTACACCATGTATTTTCTACAACTCTACATGTGTACATTATACAGTACATACTACATACATAGTGATGTACATACATACTGTTAGAAATTAAAATCAATGTTGATATGGCGTAATTTTGAATTAAATACACTATTTAATTTAAATCAGTTTTATTCTGAAAAAACCGGAAGTTCACACTATTAACTTAATACTTTTATTCTGAAAATTATTCACTTCCGGTTAGCATTAGCATGTGGCGAAATGCTACGTTTTCAAACGGTGAATCGAAGGTGAAATGACATGTGATGTTGTACACTGAGCACAATAGGATTAGCACTCATTTATTGACGCTGAATAACGTTTATCAGGGAATGTTTAAATAACAACAGACACCAGAATATACGTAAGTGACTGTTGTTTCACAACATCATTTGTTCCAATGTGTAGTACCACATTCTTCACAGTCGGATGTTCAGCCCCAATATGCAGGATCTTCTCAGCCAAGTCAGAGACCACATCCTTTGGAAAACAGAGTACTTTGGTGTTGTTCTTATTACACAGACCTTTTACATCTCTTACAGCAGAGTCACCCACAATCAGAGTTTCAGGCCCAGTCGTTAGCTTTCCCTCTAGCCTTTTACTTTCTGAGTAGCTATATTGGTCCTTACCCTGCTGTGTGAAGAGGACGGGTTATCCAGGTCATCAGAAAGAGATCTCTGGCTCTCGGTCAGCGGAGCGTATCTGTTCTGGATTGGCACACTTGGTGGTTTAGGAGGATTGTTTGTAATTCTCCCTTTAGCAGAGCTGTCCACGGCTGTTTAGGGGTTGAAGAGGCGCTCTTCCTGGGTGATAACAATGCAGGCCAGCTGGTCGCATCACAGATTTCTGAGCGCTGGGCTCTGCCTGTTATCCGTCCTCCCAAATCCCATGAAAATGATTTACTCTTAGGCTTTGCACCCAGAGAGTTCCAGGGAGGACTACCACTTGTAGATTTATTACCCGGTACACAGCCCTCCTGTTCCTTGGAATCCTTGTAGCTGCTAACTAGCTGTGAGTTAGCATACCCTTTTTCATTATTTTGCAACACTGGTAAAGTGGTGTCATTCCCACGACATAGTCCATTCACTTCCACGTTAACTTCCAACCGTTGCATTTTCATTTCCAACACAGCCATCTTCTGTAGAAGTTTGTGGAAGTCATCTGTAGAGAACGGAGGCATTTTGCTACCAACTAGCTTAAGCTAAATAGCATGCAATAGCCTACCAGGCTTTAGCTGTTGCTAGGCCACGCTACTGTAAGACTGAGGTCGTCGTAAAAATGTTGAAATATGGCTGAAACTCTCCGTCTAATTACGAAGATGAACTGTCCCAGTGATAAGTTAATGTCCAGGAGCCGCTGCTCGAAGTTTTCAGAGAATAAGAATAGGAAAATCAGCATAAAAAGTAAGCAGAGGCAAGAGCAAGTAGAAAAGCGTCTGCACTGTAAGAAAGATAAGCAGTACTCTAGCAACTTTTTAAATATGTAAATGACAATATGTGGTTACGTTAGCAGTAGCACAGGCATTTAGATTTAGAGAAGTTGCATTTCCCTCTTTCTCTGTGTTCAAATAGTCCTTAACAGTATTATAATACACAAAACGTCATTAATACATAATGGAAATAAATTGTTCGATGTTGCATGTCACAAACGTATAGTTCCATGCCCAGTATAAAGCAGTGTCCACAATCCAGTACAGATACCAAACACTTTGGTTTTAGATACCAAGCTCCATTAAAGTCACAATCAATGTGCTTATGATGTAGGGTTAGGGTTAGAAAAGCTATATGTAGCACCTTTATTATATTGATTATATTAGCTGTTTTTTGGGCTTGTATGACACTCAAACCAAAGAAATATCTGTTGTTACACCAAGTCCCTCTTTGCTTTCTCTATTCTTCTACTCTCATACCTAAGCTGGCATCAACAAAGACACAAACACTAATGCACACTGAACTTTCAGAAACAGGACTGTGTCTAATTCAGCTGGATCTGGGTCATCCTGTGTGAAGAGAGAGCCACATTCCCCCAGTGTGACACAAACAATCTCTCACCTATTGCCATGCATCCATTTCTCCCTCCTCCGTCTACTCTCTACTCTGCTCTCATCCAGTCTTCTCCCCTTCATTTCAATGGCACTTAGGTATATCCCCCTCTAGCAGATTATGTTCCCTTTTTAGAGGTGCCGCTATACGAGGTATGCTTCTGGCCCAGCTGGAAGTTAGCATGGCAAGAGCTCCTTTGACTAAAATCAATGGGATAATTTCGACTGGATTTCAAAATATATATAAAATAAGGCAACACACATTCATGGTTTTATGATTTTTAAAGTGTAAATGCAATCGCCTGATGTAAAAAGGTTACAACGGTTCGCCATATAGCTCAATTGTTAGATTTGACTACTGTGGCTTGTTCCCAGAGCGGAGGGTTCAGCTTCAGATCTAGGTCGGAAATAACTTCAAGCTATGAAGGAACTACATTGTGGTCGCATTACTTCATGTAACAGTCACTTAGCTAAAGTCGGCTAATGTTCGGTGTGATGATGTTTTATTGTTTCAATTAGGCCCTTGTTAGCAACCACTTTTTTAAGACAAAGACAAATCTTCCGACATTCACCAGTGGGGTATTTTACTGACATTTTAAGTCGTAGAACAAAACATGAAATTGACCAGTGGAGCTTTATCCTATAACACCTTGAGCTATCAATCAATCAAATCATTTTATATGTACTTGAGACATAATGCACCTGTGTGATTATAATTTAAATTGTGTGTGTAAATGTACAAATAGTCACACATTTCAGGTATACACAGATTATTTTCTCCACTTTGCTGTGAGCATGGAGCATGGAGGAAGTGACCTTCACCTGCGCAGAATGTTATAGTTTCACATCAAGGTTACCACAAACAAACATAGCCTTTAAAGAGCGTTAACATTTCTCACTTGAAATAAAAATATAGACACCATTGTTCTTTTCACTGCTGTGAAATGAACAGCTCCATGACACAAAGCAAGTATGTGTGTGTGTGTGTGTGATAAATGAAACAGTTAGAAAATGAGGTGCAAATGGCTCACTGGTGTTCATCAGGGACTACAATATATGGATTTCTCTCCCTCTCTTCTTCCCTCGTTTGCTTTGTATTACTTATGCTTCATTCTCCTCTCTTTTCTCATTCTGCCTGCTCTCTACAACCGATGGTCATGCAGCACTTCATTATAGAAGTGCGCTTTGTGAAAGCGAGTCCAACCTCTGATAGATGGCTTTGTGTTGCTGAGCACCTACATTCTCTCTCTGGATTAGAATGCTGAGAATTATATTGTACATTTTTGACTAATGATGGACAAGAGTATATACACCCTTGTTGTAGTGGCTAAATCATAAAGTAATACAACTGAAAATTAACTATATATATATCTATATATATATATATATATATATATTACCCCTGGTAATTGAGGACAAAAGTAATCTAAATTACTAATGTAATCTTTATGACTTTCAGAAAGGACAGGAGACCGACAGGTGCCTATCAATGATTGTCAACTGACAGCACAATGAGTCAAAGGACTAGCAGCAGCAGCAGCAGCGGCATGATGATGATGTTACATGTGTTGTTTTAGGAATATCCATGTAAATAAATGGAATTCAATAAACATTAAATAGCATGCATGCAGTTTGTCTGTGCCTTTTCCTCTGTGTTGTCCTGGCATATAGTCTCCCCCATGGTTGGATGTGCTGCCTGGGGATGCTCCAATCGCTCAGAGAAAGGAGTATGAATGTAAAGTTTCCCCACTGACACAGAGAGGAGGAAAGAATGGCTGGCTCAAGTCAGCAGGAGCAATTTAACTATCACAAAAGACAACAACAGCAACAACACATGTGAGGTAATCATATTTTTCACAAAACGAAGACCACACCATTGGGAAGCTTAATGTCTGTTTAATCAAAAATAATATTATTGTGTAACGTTAACTATATTATACTAGCTTGAACTCCAAAATGGATATCCTCATTCCACCCACTACAATCACACGCCCCAATGTTATATTTAATTAATATTTAACTCCCTCCACCCCGGATAAAAGCCCGTTAAGAAGCCCCTTTTCTCTAATTCCACAACGTTGGATGAAATAACATTAGGAGAACGGATTAATAGGCTGTTCATGGTTAACGTGTGTTGCTAACTGTATCCGGTATCCTAGCCTAATCTGTTTAGTTGTCTGGTTGAAAATTAATGCAAGCTCTATGCCCATTGTAGAACAGGAAACAGAAATTGGTCCAGGTTCTGGTCAACCCAAAATTGTGATAGAGAGAGAAACATGTTTTGTCATTCTGCCACCTCTAATGCTTACAGCAAGTAATCAATACCTCAGAAGGGTTCATGTACATGTAGGCTACGGGTTGTTAGCGGTTTGCTTAAACTACCCCTATAGCTATGTTGCCGGCTAGCAAACTCAGGCATTGCAAACAATAAAGTGATATCAACAAACTAGAAATTAATAACTCACCTGACACTGGCGTACTATTCTCTTCATTCGAGTCTGTCATGTCCTGTAAATGTCAATGATGGATGTGTAATACGAACGTCAACAGCCTGATGGCAACCGAAAATCCCTCTCTCATCTCAGATAGAAGATATGATTGGAGACGACCAGCCAATCAGAATTGACCTTCTCGAGTTCTCCGATTTGTTGGTTTTGTGGCACATTTGTAACGCTGTGACAACTTGAGCGAGCAGGTAGGCACAGCCACAGGGTGGAGAGGTCGAGAGAGCAAAACCCTCAACATGCATAGAAAACTATGCATACCTATAACACAATACAAACACAATGGTCTTACACCTGCATTAGGCTACTACATCACATTGTACATCAGCATGTTCAAATCGGATAGGTGGGCACTATAGGCACCTTGATGTACAATTTTGTCCAAAATGTTAAAACATAAATATTTGAAAAATGGTATTAAGTAATGCAAAGTATATTTTAATTATTTATTTATTTTATTTTTTTTATAGAAAGACCATGCATACAAAAACATTAATCTCAGCAAAGAGAAGAGAGTGCAGCTGTCATTGATGCGTTTTGCACCTCGGGCCGCTGTTTTGATATTCCGCTGAAGTATATGCTGTGACGTAATAACTCTTTTTTTTCTCGAGGGAAGGGGGGGTCAGAGGGCCTAGGTATAAAAGTCACGGCTCGCCACTGTTGAGTTAATTTGCTTAATATTGCAAGTCATAAAAAAAAGAAAAACATCGTCACGTCCTGCGATGTGAATATCGCGCATGCGCATATCACGGTTATCGTCACAACACGATATATATCGTGCAGCCCTACAGTATGCTACATCAAATGTTTGAAGTTCAGACAATCATGTGGTGTGCGAGGACACTTGGCGTAGGCGTTCTGCTGCTGTGACACAAGCCATCAGGGTAAAATGATCTAATAGATGGTGTATGTTTTCTTAAAGGAATTCTTTGAGAGATCATTATGGGAAAAGTTACTGAGAGTTGTGAAAAAGGTTGTTCAAGCTGCCCAAACTCTACCATTCGAGAGTCTTTACATCTTTTTCTTTTACATTTATTATGTATTTCCTGTGAAGTTAATTCACTAACTCTCTGGTCCATAGGGATTGTTGAGGAGTTTCCAGGGTTCACATGAAATCCAGATGGTATTTCATTAAATAAACATAAGGGAGTCAGAGACACATTAAGCTACATCAAAAAGAAATGCAGTGCCAGTTCACGTTCAGAAGTTAAATAAACAGAACAATCTTTTATGTACAGATTGGTCCTGGAAACACATGCAAATAGATCAGGGTACTAAGGGACAGAAAAATAAGCAACACACTGTGTTTAGTAAACCCAATAACCTAAGGGAAAAACATGTTTGTGTACTCTAGAGCTGCATTTATTGATGATATTTTAGTTTCTAAAAGTACAAAAGGTTTAGTTATGACACTGATGTTGTATATCATGTTATTATTGAGCACTATATTAAAACCAACAAAGTGTAGTGCTATATTAATTTATCAAATGGAAATATTAAAACTTTGCTAACCCATTTCTATATATTTTGTAATCATTCCTATTCCACTTTATACAGGTGACTCAAATAAAACTGTGTCTGTAGTGTCTAGACAGGCTGACATTGTGGGTTGAACACCGAGGTCCCTGCATTTTTTTCATTTTCTGATGCTCTGCTTTTGCAATGTCCCTTCAGCAAAACAATGCACTGCAGGTTTGGGTAACTCAAAGCTAAGCTCTATTGTCCCATTGTAATGTGTGGGGAACAGGTCCACACATTGAATACTAGGTGTGAGGCCCCATAACCCTCATACAGAAACACATTCACTCAAACTATGCTGACATATCATCATTGTCTTTGGCTGGTTTCATTTAAAGAAGAAATAGCCCATGCTTTTCATATAGTTGCCCTTTTGTGCTTGTTGTGCTTGTCTCTTTCCTATAGTGTCTGCTATAGTTTTCTGTACATGTACATGGTCTGCAATGGCTAAAATCCCAAAGTTCCTTTCAAAGCGAGTTTCTTTCCCACATACTCTCCCCAAGGCTCCAACACATGCATGTATCTGATAGGCCAAGTGGTGGGACATTTCCCACAGTCTGTTTCCCCGACTCAGACTGCAAGGAATCTGGGTGTGACCCTAGATAACAAACTGTCCTTTCCTGCAAACATCGCTGCTACAACCCGTTGCTGCAGATACACGCTTTACAACATCAGCAGGATGCGTCCCCAGCTGACCCAGACAACGACGCAACTTCTGGTCCAGGCTCTCGTCATCTCACGCCTAGACTACTGCAACTCCCTCCTGGCTGGTCTGCCTGCATGTGCCATCCGACCTCTGCAGCTCATCCAGAATGCAGCGGCTCGTCTGGTCTTCAACCTTCCTAAATGTTCCCACACCACGCCGCTCCTCCGCTCCCTCCACTGGCTTCCGGTAACTGCTAGAATCCACTTCAAGACACTGAATGCTGCAAATGGATCTGGCCCTTCCTACATCCAGGACATGGTTAAACTGTATACCCCAGCACGTGCACTCCGCTCTGCATCGGCCTAACGGCTCGCTGCACCCGCACTGCGAGGGGGACCCAAGTTCCCATCAGCAAAAACACGTGGGTTTGCTATCCTGGCTCCTAAATGGTGGAATGAGCTCCCCATTGACATCAGGACGGCAGAAAGCTTACACACCTTCCGGCGCAGACTGAAAACTCATCTCTTTCGACTCCACTTCGAGCGATATAATTACTAACAAAGCACTTATATACTAACAAAGGACTGGCTTACCTAAAGCCAGTTGAGTAGCACTTGAAATGTTTTAGCTCTATGAAACCTGATGTACTTATATGATTCTGTTTTCTTCAAGTTTGTATCTTCCTGCTCGAATGCACTTATTGTATGTCGCTTTGGATAAAAGCCTCAGCTAAATGCAATGTAATTTCCAACACATCTCTAAGCGGTTGAACAATCACAACAGAGCCAGCCAGCTAACCAATCAGCGCAGACTGGGCTTTGGTTTCAGACAGAGGGTGAAAAGAGGTGCTGCAGCACAGGCAGTATGAGAATAATAAAGAGCTTTTGAACATTAAAGCGTGGAGACATACAGATATGAACCTGGAAATTAGCACAATATGACCTCTTTAAAATGTTGTTTTACTGTTCATTGGCTCCACTTCGTACCATAATGACTGATATCTTAAAAATATACCTTGCTGCATTTAGAAAAAAACATTTACATCTCTTTAAAAACAGCATCCTGCTGTGTTTAGAAGTGCAGATGAGGGACTGAAAATGTCCCTCATCTGCATTTAGCTGAAAGATGCTAAAACGTGGTGAAGAGCTGGAGGAACTACAGATTCCGTGCACATGATAATCTGTATTCCCTTCAAATGTAATAGAACTATTCTCTACTTACAGTTTTAGGTGAAGTAGACTACAAGTACAAGCACTTCACACACATATATAAATCACAGACATCTCGCAAATAATGAGGTTATGATAAGGTTTTGGTTGATTCCAAGTCACTGCCCATGTTTAATTAAAGCCCGGAGATGAATGATTAATCGAAAGCACAGCAGATCCACTATGTAACAGAGTAAATTACACTTTGAACTGTGGGGGAAGAGTTTGGATGACAAGCTATAGAGCAGTGTGGGATCATGTGGTTGATGCCATACCTCTCTGCTGGGTGTATGGACACTGTGAGCAGCATCATTTCATATTGTGAGAAGTGGTTGGAAGAAATGGTCAGGATAGAAGTTAACCCTAAACCTAACCCTGTAAACCCTATGATATGATATAACACTAACCCTAACCTTGGGACAATATCGTATACTAAATCGTCCAGTACAGTAGGTTGCAGTAACGCTTTCAACCCGCTATGAAAAGACAAAACTATTGGAGGAGGCTGAAGGAAGGGGACGCTGAAATGATTAAAAGAAGAAACATAAATAGCCTGTAGAGTGGTGAAGCAATATGTCCTACGTTAATATGTGCAGATAACCCTGCTGAACAAAACATGTCTTGCTTTTTGCAGTGTCGAATTCCAAAAATTCCATTGCTTTGAGTTGAGGTATTCCTATTGAAGTATCAGATTTGTATTGAATTTGCTTACATCGGTAACAGTTATTAACGGTATCAGTTGAATATCGCAGCCCATGTATCAAGAAACATTTTCAGTTGTCTGAGGAGAAAAGATGAACACTTCTATTACTTATTACATTACACCACAGTATGATATGTGAAAGTATAATATAGAAGTGTATAGTTTGGCATAGTATAGTCTGTGATAGTTGAATTTAGTATGGTTTAACCAGTTGAGCCCCGAGCCTGTTTTTCAGGCCTCAGGCTCGAAAATGACATTCCCAGAACAATTGACTATAATATCTTCACTTCTAAAAGGGGTACATTAAATAATCTTTTTTCTCAAAGCAAATATAAACCTGTGAGTTTGATGTGAGTTGGATGTAGAAAAGTATTTTCAAGTAAATTCAGATTGAACATAGTAACATTTTTTAAATTATAGTGTCCGTCCAAAAAAAAACATTACTTATAGTGAAAACCACCCTTGAATGATGGAATAGTAGACTAAAAGCTTTAGGAATCCAAACTATAACATATAAGTACCCTGTATCAAGATTGATGGAAAAAAAGGGACATTTGACCTTTTTAGAGAGAATTAGAAAAAAACAAACACTTATGGGGTCATTTGGGTGCATTTTCCATATGTCTGGCCCCCCTCGGTCGATTTTGATGAGTGACACCTCTTTTTAACCGTTAGAGCCAATAGAATCGAGGGGAAGTTCCTAAAATCCATCGAAACATTACCCATTGGTGAATGAGTGATGCGTAGCCAGAATTCCCAAAACCGGAAGCTGTCATACACTCTGGTAGCAGCTAATATGAAATCTCCGTTATTGACATAAAAATGGAATGATGGATTATCAGTAATCATTTCAAAATGACAGACACATTGGATTAACCATTGGATCAGTGGCGGCTGGTGGAAAATATTTTTGGTGGGGCTATGGAAATGGTGACCAAACCATACTAGGGCGGTCTGGGGGGATCCTCCCCCGGAATAATTTTTGAGAAATGACCCCTTAAATTATGACTTCTGGTGATGTTAGAGGGGGGGGGGGAGGACAAATTGAGGCTTACAAATATGAGATAATCCATAATCTTCAGTGTGGTTAGCTATGAATCTTCCAAAACTGTGCAACAGTACAGTAGGCCAACACAAACAGCAGAACACTGGTGCTTTGGGAACACTCAAATGATTTAATTCCCATTTAAAATCAGGAGACTAAATACGAATAGTGTGTGTGTGTGTGTGTGTGTGTGTGTGTGTGTGTGTGTGTGTGTGTGTGTGTGTGTGTGTGTGTGTGTGTGTGTGTGTGTGTGTGTGTGTGTGTGTGTTTTGTGTGTGTGTGTGTGTGTGTGTGTGTGTGTGTGTGTGTGTGTGTGTGTGTGTGTGTGTGTGTGTGTGTGTGTGTGTGTGTGTGTGTGTGTGTGTGGTGTGTGTGTGTGTGTGTGTGTGTGTGTGTGTGTGTGTGTGTGTGTGTGTGTGTGTGTGTATATATATATATATATATATATATATATATATATATATATATATATATATATATATATATATATATATACATACACTTGCCAACACTTTTCGCGGAAGACTCCCGATTTCATTGCCCTCTCCCGGTTTCCTCCCGGGGTCATATTTCTCCCAATTTCTGACAAAATCAGATTTACTCACGACTGTTTCCACTCGGACTTTAATACAGCTACACCATTGTTTGGTTTCCATGGTAGCACTTCTCTTTAGCAGCGCGCGCAACTCAAAGTCTGAGAGGGTGAGGAAGATGAAAACTGAACAAGAATCGACAACTCGACCCTCTGCTCACTCCTTTCCTGTAAAATACAGGTCCAGCCCACACATATGCTCCATGGTGCCACAGGCATTGCCCTTACAACTACAATAAGCATGTAAGTGCTAATCTACAGCTCCGGCGATCCACTAGCACCGGAGTCTCCACCTGCAGACGCAGCCATCCTCGACAACTACTGTAGCGTCACCTTGGATACGAGTCCAAACAACTCACAGACACACAGGCCAGGGCGCTGACAGGGCGCCGTTTGAGCATCAGATCTGACGACGCTGATTGGCTGAAATTATGTTTCGGCGGCATAGTATACAGATGGCAACAGTCAGCTTGTTGGCTGCTGCTGCTCTGGCTTCGGGCTCCTTTCTTACCGCCCGGACGAGAGAGGGTACATGCTGCGGCCAGGCAGGAAACACGTGACTTATCAGTAACTTTAGACATCGTAAAACAATTGTAAACAATATGTTATTGTAGATTATACATTTTACTGATACCAACTATATAATATTGACCTTGTTCATTCATTTTTTTTTTTAAATATATTTTTTTATTTATAATGACAATCAAACATGTGGGGAGAGGGGGGGCGGCGCCCCTATGGGCTGGCCGCCACTGCATTGGATTAACCTTCAGCAGCGTTTTTTATCGTTTTAATGCCATTGATCACAACTTTTGATCAGAAAACAACAAAGGTAAGACGTTTTTAGTTGTATTTGCTCCGTAAAGCAAATTTATTTGTTCTTTGTTGTCGTTTTGCCGCGAGATCTGATCACTCAGTGATTATACTTATATGTCTGGAATCGCAGCTTGATAATCAATATCTTGTTTGTGCAGATCCGATAAGTAATAAGGGTATTTTACCATAAGTTCTGTGCTAAGTGTGTTAGCATTTCTTTGCTCAGGGCTAATTCAGAGCCTTTGTTATTACCCTTTTGTTTCGTTTGGCTAAAAATGGTTGATATTGTCTGAAAGCTGAGTTTCTTCCCGTTAAGTGAGTATGACACATTCATAGTTTATTAAATGTTAAGAAGCCCTCAGACGCTGTTTCTTGCAAGATATTGCCCCCGATACCGGGGGCATGGGGCTTAACTGGATAATGAAGTATAGGGTAGGATAGGGATGGGTATTAACAAATACTGATGGCAGCACCGTTTGGCCAACACCTTATCGGTATCCCGATACTGACCAATCCGTTACAAGTACTAATTTATTAGGGATCGACCGATATGGGTTTTTCAAGGCCGATACCGATACCGATTATTAGTAATCAAGGAGACCGATAACTGATATTTGGAACCGATATACATTTGCAGTAAAATCAGAAAATCTTGGTGTCAAAATGTAGAATAACAGAACTTCTATGAAATGCCTTTTTATGTTTAATGAACTTTTCAACATCTTAAAACTGGTTTCTTCTCTGTGACCCTGAGTAAAGTAAATTAAGTTAAAATAAAAACTACTAAAACTTGTTCTGAACTTCTAATATGAGTCTCACTCATTTAGTAGTCCCAATTCAGAAGCACCAGATTGTGGTGCAGAAAGCAGAGTTGCTGCAAGGCTCCACTAGCAGCCGTCACAGTCCCAGTCGTCCCAGCGCGTCACAGTTACTCCGCT
This sequence comes from Pseudochaenichthys georgianus, assembly GCF_902827115.2. NCBI lineage: Eukaryota > Metazoa > Chordata > Actinopteri > Perciformes > Channichthyidae > Pseudochaenichthys > Pseudochaenichthys georgianus. The sequence goes on along the minus strand of NC_047517.1, from coordinate 10,111,301 downwards.
GCGAGACGCTACCTGCTCTTCAGTATTGATTGACACTTCAGTAATAGCCTATCAGATAGCACTGTGGGCGGGACATTGCTCGTGAACAGTGGTGACTGCAGCCAGAGAAACGGCCGCATCAGAGCCAAAGTTGTATCGGCAATTTGATTAAAAAAAGACCGATACCGATAATCTGTAAAATGCAGAATATCGGCCTCAATAGTCGGCCAGGCAGATAATCCGTCGACCCCTATAATTTATAACAGGTTCTCAATACCCATCCCTAGGTATATGAAATTGTCCCATAATAGTCAAAAGTAAACATGGAATGCCCTTCTTCAATTGGCATGTTTTGTCCCAGCAATAATATGTGCCAAAGATATTCATTTTACAGTGACACTAAAACAAGAAAAAGCAGCATAATGAACCTCACCTGGAGAGTTTGAGATATATAAGGTGTGTTCCTGTATGTGTCACAGTGTCCCCAATGTGTTAACAACAGCTTAATCTCTCACCCTCAGGAGCCTTTTCTCACATTTTCATAATTACATCATATGGTTCCACACACACACACGCACATGAACACACACACACACACGCACGCACATGAACACACACACACACACGCACGCACATGAACACACACACACACACACACACACACACACACACACACACACACACACACACACACACACACACACACACACACACACACACACACACACACACACACACACACACACACACACACACACACACACACACACACACACACACACACACACACACACACATCTCATAGTTATGATGAATGGACAAATCCAAGCAAGGGTCACTGAGTGTGTCTGTGGGCCCTTTACTGTATTAGATCAAGCTGTGATTAAATATTAGGAGCTATTTTCTATCTCTCACTCTCTATCTCATCGCTCCATTGCTCCCCAAATACGCCCCGGCTAATTCATCACCCAGCTTAAAGCCTATTTTTGTTCCCGCCATGTGTATTCTGGGATCTTCGCACTGCTCAGAGAGAAAGATGAAAAGAGGAAGAGTTAAAGAGCGGGGTCCATCCCTGAGGAGTGGCGCCATTGTATAAGATTCTGTAGACCTGCTGTCTTTTTTACACCTTCCTTTATCACTTGATATTCTCCTCACTTGCTTCTTTCCACATTTGTAATTACTTTTGGGCAGTATAACAAACTAGTTGTTTTCAACTTTTTTTGAAAATACCTAAAATGAGAAGCGGACTACATTATAACTATAGGCAAATGAAATGGTGTCCCAATCTTTTTTCATTGTTATATGTTGTTGATCACTGTAAGTGCTGTTAACTGTGGTGTTGGCGGTCTTTGCAGAGACAAAAATTATCGGTAAAATTGTCTCGTGTTCATAAACATACAGTGTCTCACCCACCCACATTTATAATATGAATACAGATTTCTTATTATCATCGAATATATTAGGGATCAATCGAAGAGAGTTTACATAGGATGCATACTATCAACATCAATGATATATAATTGTACGTAATGTATATAATTTCTAAGAGTCTAAGACATAAAACTGTGTCGCAGGAGAACAAAAAGTCCTCATTAAGCATTTATTTGAGGAGCTTGGCAAAGACGTGCCATACCTCTCACCGGCCCTCTACATTCTGCCTTTCTATTCAGAGTCCCTCCATCCACATTATAAATGTAACAGACCTGCTGCTTTCCCCAAAGGCTACAAGTATAAGTCTGGCGGTAAACTTTTCCCTTTATTTGCATTCAATTGATACAATTGAAGGAAGAAAAAGCTTGCAAGTCCTCTGTCATGCTAACAGCTAGTTGAGGCTGTACATACAAACAGCAGCGTATTTTCGTTAGCTGAATGCTATTGGCATGCTTACAAGATCTCAATGGTAACATTAAGATGACACCTAAAAAGTTAAGCAGGTATCTTTTTTGAGTGGATAACGTTTGCTATATTAGCATGAAAGTAGTGCATGTGATTTTGGTTGTTGTATTTACAGTAGTACAAATACAGAGGTTTTGACCTAAACTTAGGTAAACAAGGGATCACCAATGTTGTTACAAAAAATCCTGGGTGGTTTTAGCAATCCAACCAATAGTTGTTAAGATATTTATCTCTGAACCAAATATGTCAACTTCACTTCGGGCAACATGAAAAGCCGGGCGATCACTGTAGTAATTAGGATACATCATCTGGGAACCATGAATATCTCTATAAAGTTCTGTGCCAGTTCCTCAAGAAGATGTTTAGATATTTAGCAAGGTGAAAACTTTGACTAAAAGGTCACCCTAGTTGGAATCATCATTGCAGTATGATTCCTAATCCGAGGACCATATCTGGATACAATTCCACTGCAATCTTTCATGTATTTGTGAAGATATTTCAATCTGGACAAAGTGGTGAATAGACCTACTATCCAACGTTGCCATCCCTAAACCCTGGCCTCTAGCATGGATAAAACCTTAAAAATAAAAATGGTAAACTTTAGGTAAATCCAATCAAGTTTCCGCTTGCTTTGTATTTTCTTGTGGACATTGTTCTAATTCAATAATCAACATCCTTTAACATTTCTTCAGGAAGATAAACCTCTTTCAGCACACAGCAGCCTAAACACTGCTTTTTACTGTTATATATATATATTACCCCTCTCAGACTAAAGACACAACAAAACAAAAGTGTTTAATCCAACTTCATTTATTTCTGAATGATTTAATTTGCTCTTGTTGATGAAACAGTGAGATTTGTGATTGAGCTATCCTTCATTGATTTGCCTGCAGGGCCCGGACCAATGCAAACACAATCACAGTGCTGTTCACCTACTCTTAGCACAGCCAGAGGAACTCAATATGCTTTTAATTACTCTGGTCAAATTGAACATACTCTCAGGTGACTCTGAATGAGATGTGTCTGTGTGCAGATGTGTGTTGAAGACAGTTGGAGAGAAGCTTATGATGGTATTAATTAGAAAAGCGTATTTGAAAAGACAAATGTGCTCAGGATATTTATCTCCTCGCTGGAAAGATAATGAGTGGAGCTGTCGACTTATCTGCCTCTTCATTCAGAAAACTCGCTTTTTTCATTAGATAGGGTGTCTGGCTGCCAGAAGGCAATCTGTCAACGTCTTGCTTGATAAAAAGTTGGATCGGCATAGAAAATGTGTAATATTCAGTGTATGTAACTCTGGGAGAAGGGATGACAGTTTTTGAAAGGTTTTCGTGAAAAAATCTTGGATTTTTAAGCAGTCTTAAGAACTCATTGAGTGACAGTATGATCCCTAAACAACTGAGTCTATGTTTCGTATAATTTTCAAAGAAGACAAAGCCACTTTATACTATGCTTGTCAATGTAGAATTGGGACCAGAAGGTCAAGCCCACATAAGAGTCAGAGTGGAAAGCAAACCTTGTGACTCGTCAAATCAGTCTTTCAACCTGTGCAGCGGTCTTACACCCATACCTCCACAACACATTATATTATAAGACATTTTGAAGCTTTTGATCTCAAACCTCTTGTTAGCCACTGACAATGCACCACCCACTTCCTCCATTCCATTTTTGGATAATTTAAGCAGATACTCCCTGATTACATAACTATCTTGTCTAAAGTCGTTTCTGCATTTGATCAACAGTTTTCACTGAGTGTGTGTTTTGTCCAGTCTTCTTTTCCTCTGAAGCTCATACATTATTTGTGCAGGAGCATTCATGCAGCAAGTCTTCGTAGAGGCAGTACACATTTGGTCAGGTTATGGACCTGGACCTGGACCTTTCTTGCGTCACGTGCGCTTGATTGACAAAGGGATCATGGCACTTATGTTATACAGTCACACAGTGTGAGACCAGTAGCATCCTGGTGATATCATGTGGGTTATTGTATGTGACATGTGTATTGGGTGAGCTGCTCATGCAAAGAGACATGGATCTGCTATGGGCCAGAAAGAAAGAGCGGATTTAGTTCAATTGGCTGGAGGAAAGGTCAGTGAAGTCAAATTCAAATGAAATGGAATCAGAATGAAGATTATTATGTGTCCCTAATTTCTCTTCAAGCATTAGTGTTTCCTAAATAAGAAACAGGACTTTCTTCAAAAATGCCACTTGGATAATGTTTCCTCATTATTTTCGATCCTTTTTGTATCTTTGATGTTTTTCTCTTTGGCTTTACTGAAAACGATAAGCCTGTTTTTGTTGTTACTTCTTTCTACAATTACATGAAGATAACATATTCTTTGAAAAGCTTAAGAATAGATTCCTGGTCCTGTTATCCTTTCAACCGTCTGCGAAGGATTTCCTTCAATAACTGTACACCGCTCAAATGTTCTGCTTCACTAAAGAAAATGTTACAATAGAAGGCAAATGGAAGATATATTTTGATTGCACTATAGAAATGTGGAGATACAGTATATGGCCTACTGTAAATACCTACAGTATGTCTAATCCAGGGGCGTTTCTAGGGGGGGCAGGGGGGGCCAGTGCCCCCCTAACACTGACCTCTGACCCCCCTGTGGCCCCCTAACAATGACAAGTTTAAATGTATATTTTCTGGTACTCGGTTTGCCAAAAACCGCAGGATTTTGTTGCTGTAATGTGAGATTGTGCAGACACCCTTATGTAAAGTAGAGATGTAACTGTTCATTGCCTTTATTTTTATATAAATATGGTGTTAGTGCAAACATTGCACTATAACTTAAACTGAAGCTAACAGTAATAACTATAAGATCTCTGAAATAAATAAGGGTACTGAAACAAATACCAATAACTGTATTGCATTGTTTTCTTATGCGCAATTACTTCATACTGTCTAGTTCTCTTTTTCGTCCTGCATTTATTGTGCCCCCCTCAGAAAATAACTGGCCCCCCAGTGGCCCCCCCAGTCAAATTGGTCTAGAACCGCCACTAATCTAATCACCTGATTGCTTTTTGTAGTAAACTAAGGCCATGTGGCATTTCCTCAACAATAAAAACGGCTTTGCGCTTTTTTAACTGTTTCTATTAAAGTAATATCACATATGAAGTTATATCATCGACCCAAAGCTTTTTATTATGTATGAATGGGCTTTAGCACTCTCAAAGCAAGGAGGACGATCCATGAACGGAGATAAAAGTATAATGCTGATTCGCAGTAATATTCAGTGTCCGCTTGCCCGATCAGCTTAAACTAACAGGTTCTTCGGTAATTGTTATGAGACTATAGTTTCCATCTGAAAGATACATATATAACAAGTGGCCAGCACTTTTCTGAAAAGTTCAAATATCTTTAGCTCAAAGCACTTGGATCGGCTGCACAACAAAGGCAGACTGCTCATAAAGAAGGCACTAGTTGCATTGTGTCGAGGTGCCTCATGCGACGACAGAAAAAGGCACTATTTGGACACTGTTACGGTTTGTGTTGGAAGTAGGACCCAAATGCAGATATAACTGAAAACTCCTTCATTTCAAGGCTACAGTAAGATACGTATATCGACAAAGACAAACAGACCACTCACCGATGAACTTAGTTATCACACAAGCAAACCCGACAAAGAGAGACAGAAAACCCAGAACTTAAATACACCCAGGACTTAAATACACCCAGGACTAATCACATAAACACGAGACAGGTGAGGAGGGAGGAGAAAACACATAGGTACCAGGTGAACACAATTGGGTAATCAGAGAGGGAAACCGACAGCAAGCAAACAGGCAGGAAACGGGGGTGAACACTTTACAAAATAAAACAGGAAACCCAAAGATAGAAAAGGACAAGAAAAATACCAACACAGACAAATCCTAACAGACACAGGCCATAATAGATCTTGGGGATGTTTTAATGACATGTTGAATGCTGTAAAGCCCCCTGACACACATTTGTGATATTGGGCTAAATAGTAAAAATTATTGATAAAGTGATTTGGAAGTGGAGTTACTCCCCTGGCACTTGGCTACACACTGCTCAGGACTGGTTAAATGTAGTGATAGATACATAGTCTCAAATATTTTTATTGGAGCTTATATTGTTTTTCTGCACTTCTGTTTCATATCGCTTTAAAATGTTGTCTTAGTTTCGGAGCCTGTCATTATGAGCATTAATGTAGGACTGTAATTTAATAATAATAATAATACATGTTATATCAAAGCGCCTTTCATAGCCCCAAAGGACACCTTACAATTTATAAAATGTTCTAAAAAAGGTTAAAAACTGTGATAAGGAAAGCTGTCTCAAGCTGTTATTTAAAACATTGAATGCATTACATAGTTCATACATTGTTCAACCAAACCCCTCAACTTGCAATATATAATCAATTATAAAAAAAGAAATAATGCATCTCAGCCAAAAACAGAGAAATGTTTTTCACAGACCCAGAAAACCAGACAAGAAAATATTGAACTCTATCCAAATCAATTTTGAACAGAGAGCAAACTGTTAGAAATCAATAATACAACTTCAAAATAAAGTAAAAACAAAATAATTGGCTGACAAGATAATTGTGCTTCAAATCGTCCATATGCCTGGGACTTTATGTATGTAAGAAAACTAAACAACTGACAGTCTCCCTGCCTCTGAGCCTCCTGCCTGGTTAGCATCTACAGACAGAGAGAGAGATGAGAGTGAAGGACGATGGGAACAATGTGAGATGGCAGCGCTCTAAGACACTCACAGCAGACGCCTGACACTTTCAGCTAAAGACACCATTAACAGTGTGTCACATTCGTTAAGTAACAGTAATAGAAACCTTGTGTGAGCTTTGAATGTATTGATTCGTTATGCTGCCATATGTTTAACCCATGAGTGTACAATTATACATATGTTCACGGTTCAAGGCTTTTATTGGTCATGCGAACATAGCTACAGTGTAGTTATGACAATGAAAATCTTAGGTCACAGGCTCCTCCAACAGTGCCACACTATAAAACAGAAAACACAGAAGAAATAGTGCAAGTAGATACAAAAAGAAAAATAGTAAAAAAGTGAAATATATATGTGTTATATGTTGTACATCCAAGATGAAAAAATAAAGTATTGAACTAGCAGCAAGTTACAACACTATTGCATTGTATGTACTGCACATAAGCAGTGATATTGTGTTGGTGTGTGTGATGGTCTACAAGGCACTGTGCTGATTGTAGAGCCCAGTAGACCATTCAAATTGTTACCACTAATAGTCATATTGATTTATTGACAGGCAATCACACGGCAAGGCTTAGCTGGTGCCTGTGTGTCTGCGGTGTGTCACATGCATTGAGTGGAAGTCACTCAGCACTTGTAGAATGAATGTTTCCGAATGTCTGTTCCGTGTAAAAGTACAATTCACAAAAGCACATTGACTATTTGGAAAAATCCTGTTATGGCAGCATGGACTCATGCTCTGTGATGTATCTGAGGGACAATGTGCAGCGAGCAGGGGATTAATGAGAGGATAACAGCGACCCGGGTGGCAGTGAAAGCGGAGGGTCTCGACGGACCAGACCCGGGCGGCAGAAGCTGGCTTTGGGGACGTGGAACGTCACCTCTCTGGGGGGGAAGGAGCCGGAGCTTGTGCGGGAGGTGGAGCGGTACCAGTTGGATCTGGTTGGGCTCACCTCTACGCACAGCGTCGGCTCTGGAACCTTACTTCTGGATAGGGGTTGGACTCTATTCTTCTCCGGAGTTGCTCAAGGTGTGAGGCGCCGGGCGGGTGTGGGGATACTCACAAGTCCCCGGTTAGGTGCTTCGTTGTTGGAGTTTACCCCAGTGGACGAGAGGGTCGCCTCCCTACGCCTGCGGGTTATGGGGGGGAAAACTCTGACTGTTGTGTGTGCTTATGCACCCAACAGCAGTTCAGAGTATTCGGCCTTCTTGGAGACCCTGGAAAGAGTCCTGTATGGGGCTCCTGAAGGGGACTCCTTAGTCTTGCTGGGAGACTTCAACGCACATGTGGGCAATGATGGAGACACTTGGAGGGGCGTGATTGGGAAGAACGGCCCCCCTGATCTGAACCGGAGTGGTGGTTTGTTACTGGACTTCTGTGCTAGTCATGGATTGGCCATAACAAACACCATGTTCGAACATAAGGATGCTCATAAGTGTACGTGGTACCAGAGCACCCTAGGCAGAAGGTCCATGATCGATTTCGTTATCGTATCATCGGACCTGAGGCCGTATGTTTTGGACACTCGGGTAAAGAGAGGGGCGGAGTTGTCAACTGATCACCATCTGGTGGTGAGTTGGGTCGAGTGGCGGGGGAAGCCTCTGGATAGACCTGGTAAGCCCAAACGTGTAGTTCGGGTGAACTGGGAACGTCTGGAGGAGGCCCAAGTTCAGGAGGCCTTCAACTCACACCTCCGGCGGAGCTTTTCGGGCATTCCTGTGGAGGTTGGGGACATTGAACCAGAGTGGTCGGTGTTCAAAGCCTCTATTGCCGAAGCCGCGGTGGGGAGCTGTGGTCTCAAGGTCTTAGGTGCCTCAAGGGGCGGTAACCCTCGAACCTCCTGGTGGACACCGGTGGTCAGGGAAGCCGTCCGACTGAAGAAGGAGGCCTTCAGGGATTTGTTATCCCGGGGGACTCCCGAAGCAGTTGCAAGGTACCGACAGGCCCGAAGGGCAGCAGCCTCATCCGTGGCCGAGGCAAAGCAGCGGGTGTGGGAGAAGTTCGGAGAAGACATGGAGAAGGACTTTCGGGCGGCACCAAAGTTGTTCTGGAAAACTGTCCGACACCTCAGGAGGGGGAAGCAGGGAACCATCCAAGCTGTGTACAGTAAGGATGGGACGTTGTTGACCTCAACTGATGGAGTGTTGGGACGTTGGAAGGAACACTTTGAGGAACTCCTGAACCCGACAACTCCGCCCTCTATGTTAGAGGCAGAGCTGGAGTATGACGGGGGATCAACGCCAATCTCCCGGGGGGGGGTCACTGAGGTCGTCAAACAACTCCACAGTGGCAAAGCCCCGGGGGTGGATGAGATCCGCCCGGAAATGCTGAAGGCTCTGGGTGTTGAGGGACTGTCATGGTTGACACGTCTCATCAACGTTGCGTGGAAGTCGGAAACGGTACCGAAGGAGTGGCAGACCGGGGTGGTGGTCCCCCTTTTCAAAAAGGGGGATCAGAGGGTGTGTGCCAATTACAGAGGCATCACACTACTCAGCCTCCCCGGGAAAGTTTACTCCAAGGTACTGGAAAGGAGGGTCAGGCCGATTGTCGAACCTCAGATTGAGGAGGAACAATGCGGATTCCGTCCTGGTCGTGGAACGACGGATCAGCTTTTTACTCTCGCAAGGATCCTGGAGGGGGCCTGGGAGTACGCTTATCCGGTCTACATGTGTTTTGTAGACTTGGAGAAGGCGTATGACCGGGTTCCCAGGGAGTTACTGTGGGAGGTGCTGCGGGAGTATGGGGTGAGGGGGTCTCTACTCAGGGCCATCCAATCTCTGTACTCCCAAAGCGAGAGCTGTGTCCGGGTCCTCGGCAGTAAGTCGGACCCATTTCCGGTGAGGGTTGGCCTCCGCCAGGGCTGCGCTTTGTCACCAATCCTGTTTGTAATATACATGGATCGGATTTCGAGGCGTAGTCGTGGGGGGGGGGGTCTGCAGTTCGGTGGACTAAGGATTGCACCACTGCTTTTTGCAGATGATGTGGTTCTGATGGCTTCATCGGTCTGCGACCTTCAGCACTCACTGGATCGGTTCGCAACCGAGTGTGAAGCGGCTGGGATGAGGATCAGCACCTCCAAATCTGAGGCCATGGTTCTCAGCAGGAAACCGATGGACTGTCCACTCCAAGTAGGGAATGAGTCCTTACCCCAAGTGAAGGAGTTCAAGTATCTCGGGGTCTTGTTCTCGAGTGAGGGATCAATGGAGCGTGAGATGGGCCGGAGAATCGGAGCAGCGGGAGCGGTATTGCAGTCGCTTTACCGCACCGTTGTGACGAAAAGGGAGCTGAGCCGGAAGGCAAAGCTCTCTGTCTACCGGGCCATTTTCGTTCCTACCCTCACCTATGGTCATGAAGGATGGGTCATGACCGAAAGAACGAGATCGCGGATACAAGCGGCCGAGATGGGTTTCCTCCGCCGGGTGGCTGGTGTCTCCCTTAGAGATAAGGTGAGAAGTTCGGTCATCAGGGAGGGACTCGGAGTTGAGCCGCTCCTCCTTCGCGTCGAAAGAAGCCAGTTGAGGTGGTTCGGGCACCTAGTTAGGATGCCACCTGGGCGCCTCCCTAGGGAGGTGTTCCAGGCACGTCCAGCTGGGAAGAGACCAAGGGGTAGACCTAGGACCAGGTGGAGGGATTATATCTCTTCGCTGGCCTGGGAGCGCCTTGGGATCCCCCAGTCAGAGCTGGTTGATGTCGCCAGGGAAAAGAAAGTTTGGGGCTCTCTGCTGGAACTGCTACCCCCGCGACCCGACCACGGATAAGCGGGAGAAGATGGATGGATGGATGGATAACAGCGACCCACCCAACATTATCCTGCTTATAACTAGGATACTTACTAAATAAACCAACCATTTGATTTACAATCCTGATTTAAAAATGATTAACTTAATTCAAATATGGTCTGTTCCATGGCGTACCATGACTGGAACTACGGGGACAGCTACGTTACTTAAATGACGGCAGCACTGATCGAGGTTTTATATAACTGTCCAAGTCTGTTCACATTTTCTTTCCGGTTAGTGTTTACTTCCTGCCTGTCTTCTTCTGTTGATTTCTCTGAAGTCCATCGCTCTGTCTTTTAACCTCTTTCCTTCTCTTATGCTCTTTTTTTCTCTTTACTGGGGACTGTTAAATCCAACTTTTAACACAAACCCAATATATAATACAGTATTAAAATAGTATTCCAATTGACCGGACTTCTTTCAGTGGATTGATGACCTTAAAGTAGAGTGTCCTTAGCAGTGGTCTGCTATCAAGAAATAACAGATCTCTGAATCTCCAAATTGACCAATGAGAATCAAAGTATTTAACTAGGGATGCACGATATTGGTTTTTTGAAACCAATACCGATAACTTCCTGCTTCTCAAGACCGATACCGATAACAGATAATAAAAAAATGTTTACGCCACTAATTATTTGAACGCGATTAACGCATGTGTATTTTTTTTCCTTGGCCGCCCCGTAGTTTCAGAGCGCATCGAGTTTAAAATACCATCTACGAGCTGATGCTGACAACCCCGCTCCTGCCGCCCGCTTGTGGCAGACCACACTTCCACGCTCACCGGCAGGCACCGACTGGCCATCTGGAGGACCGGGAGGGTGTGTGTATGTGTGGCCCGAGCGAGCGAGAGAGAGACCTTACGTGCATTGTTGTTGTTAGCATCTGGTGGTAGCTAGCTGCGCTAACGGATATAAGGAGCTGTTTAAATGAAAACAGAGGAGCGACATTTTGCCACAACTGCGCCGTGCACGGATAGTGCGCAACATGATTGCAGCGTCCAGGCAGCTCCGGTTTGAGCATATGCCTTGAGTTGCACATAGCTCCAACGCGCGCACGCACACACACACACACACACACACACACACACACACACACACACACACACACACACACACACACACACACACACACACACACGTTGTATTGTATTATTGTCTTTGTACGCTTTTAACACACCATCGTAGCGATGGCGATGTTTCAGGTGACTGATCAGGCTGGAAGTATTATAGCTCGTTGCCTTTTTCCCTCCTCGTGGAACTTCTGCATTGCATTTGTTACAAATAGCAAGCGAACTTTCCAACTCTGAAACTTTGAAATAGTCCCATACCACCGACGACATGTTTGTTTACTGTCCTGGCTTCACGGCTGCACACCATTTACGTCACAGCCAGGCATGAGTTAGGGAGTGCTGGATTTGTGAACTCACCTCTTCCTAAACCACTAATACCACAGTACTGGCAAAACGGGAGGAGCCGAGTGAAAAACAAGCGCCCCTCATCCCAATCCACCCACACCGCAGTATTTTTTTCTTTTTTTTTACCCAAAAAATATATTGTATATTATCGGGGCTATTAATACTGGTATCGGATTTATCGGGATGACGTCATAATTCCTAATATCGGACCGATAATTATCGGGCCGATAATTATCGTGCATCCCTATATTTAACGAAACTTTGCAATAATGGGGCTTGTCTCTAAAATAACAAAATCCTCACTTTGCCTTGATATTTGACGTCAACATTTCCTCTAAACATGGCTCATGCCAGCGCAATGTATTCTGCAGCTGATTACAACCTACCAATTGTTTCCTATTATTTTAACCTTCTTATCAATACATGTCAATTATTTTAACTCATTACTTACTGAAGTCCTTACTTTTTTTTAAAGGATTCATTTAGTGTATTACAACTTGGGTTGAATTTTAGGAGCTGTGTGAATCATTTCAGCTGATAACACTGAACTCCAAAAAGTCGTGTTCTAGACACATCATCTAAATCACTTTGGTGACAAAACAGAAAATGAGTGCACTTGAAATCCTTCCTGGGTAATAATGTAATCAAAGTTTGTCTTTGTTTGCCCGTTTGGCCTGGCTTATTGTATATCTCAGGAATTTTGAATTTTGAATTTAAAAAGCCATGAACAGTGTTGTGCACCGGCAGAAATGTTATCGGAGTTTCATTTTCATGTTGTTTTATGCTTGTTTTGTCACTCATCATTTACCAGTCATTCCAGGTTTCCTGATTATCTACCTCTTGTGTGTCTCCCGTGCTCATCAGCACCAGCCCCGCCCCTGATTGTTTCCACCTGTGTCTTGTTGTCATGTGTTTAAATTCCCCAGTCTCCCAGTGTTCCTTGTCAGTTCGTCTTGTCTCATGCCTAGGTCAGATCTATGCTCTCCTTGATTCCATGATGTTTTTGTTCCTCGCTACGTGAGCGATGTTCTTTTGTTCACTTTTCGTCATCTCATCAAGAGATTAGAAAGTGTTTATTTTGTTCATCTATTTTGAAAATAAACTATCTTACAAATACTTTACTTCTGTCTCCTGGGTCGTGCAATTGGGTCCTATACCCTGAGTTCCTGAGTTTGTAACAAACAGTAGTCAATTTATTATGAAAATCAACTATTAAGTAACCTTGCTAATTCACTGGAGTTATGTATGTATGATCTGCTGAGTCATCACCTCCTCTGTCCATCTCTCACATTAGCTCAACATTTAACATGACTGTAAAACTTTTCTAAAGAGAAGTATTTACAGTCAGCTGCAAATCATCTTCACTCATACACTCGTGTAGACACAAGAGTGCAGCATGTAGTCTAACCTTTAAAGTAATAGAGTAGTATTAGCTTTGATTGTTTTAGATTATCCAGTATTTCTTTGTCAGATGACTGTTTGTTGATGGTTCAATGGATATCGGTTGCTGATTTTAGCTAATGCAATTTGAACTGGTTATCACTCTGGGTTATTGGCATCTGGGGTAAAATACAGGTCATTTAGCGTTACTTAAGGAGTGAAATAAAGAACTGGTTCACTTGCCACAGCCGTAGCATCCGCCAATCAAACTGTCCTTTTCAGTCTTATTTCCTTTTTGTTATGATATGCATAGTAGATCTGAAGAGCCTTGAATACATTTACTTTAGTGTTGCTGATTTCATACAGAAAAAAATAGAGTATTGATGTTCTTTTGGCTGGCCATAACCATGATGACATTAGATACAGATTTCTGGTGATTTTGGTGATCCTTTAACCTTTCATCTGAAATCTTCATCAGGCACAGATTTATACTGGACCAACATTGAGGTCTTGTTCATAAAAAAAATATCAAAAACTAATGGACTAATGTACTGATTGCATTTGTGTTCTACAGAAGATGAACCCTATCCATTTTGGACAATCTGTTAGCTTTAAATATGACCTATTATTATGTTTGGTGTTTACCCTTTCCTATGGTGTGTTGTATAGGTTTTTGTGCATGTAAATGGTCTGCAAAGGCTAAAATCCCTGTGTTCCCTCCAGAGGGAGGACTCTCCCACACACTCCCCCCTGCCTGAAACACTTCATTGGGGTTATTTGTTTACTTCCTTAAGATATTGACATCACTAATAACCACTTGTGCTTCTATTGGATAGCGCTCCAACACATTATACATGATAGGCTAAGGGACAGGACATTTCCATCACATCTCTTATGGGTTGGCCAATCACAACAGAGCCGGCCAGCTAAGCAATCAGAACAGACTGGGCTATTGGTTTCAGACAGAGGGTGAAGAGAGGCAGTATGAGAAAATGAATACCAATATGAACCCGAAATGAGCATATGTCCTCTTTAACCTTGTTTCACCATGAAACCAATGTTGCATTAAGGTGCAGAAAATAGCCTATTTCATATCCCTCTCCGCCCAAATGTATAAACCTATTTTATGCAGAGACACCATGGTCCTTCCTCTTGCTACAACCTTAGTAGAAAATAACCCTTTCTCTTGCTGTAGTAGATCAATGGCCTCTATGTTTTGGATTTTCTTTTTTAAATTAGTGCAACATTATATTATGTGTACTACTTTTTTTTTTCTTCTATTCATCCAGCATTACAGCCGCTACATGTTATTTTTGGACTTATACTCTGTGTAAGGGAAACTTCTGCAGCAATGGAGAGTCAGGACTCAGAGAGACACGAGGAGAGTTGGAGCTTTGATGTCAAACAATGATAGTTTATTACAAGGATACGGCCGGAGAATTCATATCACAAGTCACAGCAGCAAAAGGTTCTGACTGCACGGGTGGGTTGCCATGTCAATGTATGTGTGTGTGTGTGTGAGCAGCTTGTCTGCCCAAGGTTTAAAACATTTGGGACAATAGTGAGAATGTTTATGAGAAACAATTCGTAGCTTAGACTGAACTCGAAGGAAACTAGACTTGAATTTGTTTAGACTGAAATCAAAACAGCCGGGTGAATACTCTCTTTATGGTATTTAAATTGGGCCAAGTAGAACCCCTTCATGGATTTGGCTTGCAACACAAAGTGATACTGATCTCTGTCTGTTAGGATTTGGAAGTCTCATGATTTATTGTGTGGGCCTGTGAAGGAGAGGCCCAGGGAAAACAACATCTATCTTGCAACTGCAATTACATTATACTCCTTTAAAAAAAAATGTGCTCAATTCATTTAACACATTTATTATGCACACAATAAAAACCTCAACAAATATATTGATCCTGGCTTAACCAGCGACCTTTACTCTATTGTTCATAAGCTCAGTAGTTTAACAAAGAATTGTAGTAATGTCTGTAGATCAATTGTACTAGAAATAATTTGAAACAGTTTAATAAAGAATGTTAAACTATATTTAAAAACTGTAATTGAACTTCAACTTATATCATTTATCTGATTCCAGTGGCCAGTTGGAATAGACAATCAACAAAGTTTCCATTTTGCAGCAACAGCGCAAAAGGTTTCAGCAACAATTAGTATCATGTCTGAGTCTAGTTCTGTCTTACCTGCTTTGTTTCGGAATGTGTTCAATAAATTACGTTTTTCATTCATTATTACCATACAATACATAGATTAAGAATAAATGAAACACATAATACAACATTGACCTAATTGAGCAGACAGATTTTTTTTTTGCAACCCTGATCTCCTCAGGCAGGTATTTACGACCAGCAGTGATGCCTCTGAGGGTCTCAGGGTGTAAGACGGGGCATAAGGTTTATACAAGTTCACAAAGATATCTTAACATACCAGCAATACAATTTAAAATGTATTGTTAAAGCAATATCATCTTATTTTCTTCTTACACCTACAGCGCACACCCTGAACAGTGTGCTTCTTGTTTACATTTTCCTCTGCACACTCAGATGCAGGACATAAAAACACTCTTTTGCTATTTATTTTCATTTTGCAGCACATTTATACTATAATATATAATTTTGCTTTACATCTTTACATTATTTATTTTTCTCAAGTCATTTACTTTTGGTGAGATAACTAAAGTTTAGTTCATTTTACCCTGTCTATGGACTGATTCATTATTAGTTGTTACAAAACATACACAAGACGGCGGGTAGACAAACCAATATAGACCCCCCATACAAACAATCAGACAAACAAACATGAACTCGCAATAAACACCAGCGTGACAGGAAAGTTCATCCAGCTCAATTTAGTCCGAATTAAGAGGTTTCAGAGGGGGTAGGGAATTATAAAAATGAGCACCTTGACTCGCGCATCCACCCATGTACAAGTGCTAAGATCGTGCCTGAAGACCGTCCAAAAGCGATAACTAGCTTATCCTCTTGCGACACCACTACTCTATTATAGTGGCGCTATGAACCCCCTACCAGGAGAACATAGACTTTTTTCCTCTACCCTTTCTCTCCAACAACAGCACAGTTAACTGTAGTCCTAAACGACCAGCCTATACACCCGCCATCGTGTTCATCCCAACGATGAAACACAGTTTTGTTCTACACTTGCTTGCCACTGCCCACCTGTGATCAATTAGCCTATAATGTTATGTATGCACCCCGGACCGCCACCAGCTGCTCCAGCAACGTAGCGGGAATATTTACACACACACCCGCGGCTGCTGCTGGAGCCATGCTCACAGAGGTAATGGGGGGAAATATCTCGGGCTGCTTATTTTTAACTGCTGTGTTGGCCGCTGAAACCCCCAGAATTCGGCGATTTGTCCAATACAAATCTTTACATTGCTTTCATACAGAAGCTCCACTTTACTGATGTATTTCTTTAAGGTTACTCTGAACATAAGCTGTGCATGCTTGTATGGTACTTTCGTCCCAAGCAGCATGCACAGAGGCAATCAGCCAAATGTTCATTAACCAAAAAATGAAACACAACCGCTCAGTTTCACAGGTAATTTTAGGATACCGTCAATCACAGATTCTGGTAAGGCAATGTCCAAATGTGGATTTGAAATTACACTTACCAGTTCTGAAGATGTGTTGGTATCCTGCCGACAACGCCAATTTGTAAGGCAAACTTCTGCAGCAATGGAGAGTCAGGACTCAGAGAGACACGAGGAGAGTTGGAGCTTTGATGTCAAACAATGATAGTTTATTACAAGGATACGGCCGGAGACTTCATATCACAAGTCACAGCAGCAAAAGGTTCTGACTGCACAGGTGGGTTGTCATGTCAATTCTGACCAGCATATCTCTCGATAGACCTTTTAACTAGTTCAGAGAGAGTAAACAACATATTTGGGGAGATGGGGCGTTAACATCTGGAGACACAAGAGATGTCTCTCTCATCTGTGGAGCTTAGCGTAAAACCCCCTATGTCCGCTAGGTCAAGCCATAAAACTTATAGTATCAACATACGACTGCATTATCACATTCCTTACGGAAGATAAGGAGCAGGGCTGATCGTAAATGTAAACACACAGTAAATGTTAAATATCTTAGGAGTAAGGAAGAATTATTCTTTGACACTTAGGAAGAGAGAAGAAATATTCTCTAACACTCTGAATAGTATTAGTTGCTGTATGTATAATTCTGTATGTTGCAGTATATTACTATAGTCTCATGACACTTTGTCCATGGTGACCTTTATTCCCAACATAAAACACATCTAATTATTTGATCAACACTGGCGCCTGATGATAATGTAATGTAATCATGTATGAATATTTATGTATTTCTGTGATTGTATAATGTATCGAGGGGTGAGAACCAGAGGGGCGTAAGTGACATTTGACCAACTTTACAGGAGAGCCAAAACAAAAAACAACCATACTTTGTCCTGACTTTGTTTATTAAATTCAATCTTTAATATGAAAACTTCATAAACATGTGGATGACAATATACTTAATGAACAATATTTTGACTTTCATTGAAAAAAATATTCTTCTATCTTTTTTTTATTCGGAAGAAAGTCACATGCGCCTTTTTGGAACTAAGATTTGATCTCATATAAACTAAGAAAAAGGGCGTATCTGATAAATATAGGAAAAAGGCTTTACATTTATGAGTTAAAAGGTAACAGTAATCAATTGTTATAATAACAATATCATATGAAAATATCCTTATATCATATTAGTTCATTGAATGTAATTATTTAAAAAAAACATTAAAAACCATTTTGCCAAATAGTTAATTATTTAGCCCTTTCCCCAAATAACCAATTGAAAATGGGCTACAGAGTCCATTGTGATCATATACAATATCAATATCACATTAGTTCACTGAATAACAATAAATTACATTAAATATGTCCTAATAGGAGCCGGAGCTTGTGTGGGAGGTGGAGCGTTACCAGTTGGATCTGGTTGGACTCACCTCTACGCACAGCGTAGGCTCTGGAACCTTACTTCTGGATAGGGGTTGGACTCTATTCTTCTCCGGATTTGCTCAAGGTGTGAGGCGCCGGGCGGGTGTGGGGATACTCACAAGTTCCCGGTTGGGTGCTTCGTTGTTGGAGTTTACCCCAGTGGACGAGAGGGTCGCCTCCCTACGCCTGCGGGTTATGGGGGGGAAAACTCTGACTGTTGTGTGTGCTTATGCAACCAACAGCAGTTCAGAGTATACGGCCTTCTTGGAGACCCTGGAAAGAGTCCTGTATGGGGCTCCTGAAGGGGACTCTTTAATCTTGCTGGGAGACTTCAACGCACATGTGGGCAATGATGGAGACACTTGGAGGGGCGTGATTGGGAGGAACGGCCCCCCTGATCTGAACCGGAGTGGTGGTTTGTTACTGGACTTCTGTGCTAGTCATGGATTGGCCATAACAAACACCATGTTTGAACATAAGGATGCTCATAAGTGTACGTGGTACCAGAGCACCCTAGGCAGAAGGTCCATGATCGATTTTGTTATCGTATCATCGGACCTGAGGCCGTATGTTTTGGACACCACTCGGGTAAAGAGAGGGGCGGAGTTGTCAACTGATCACCATCTGGTGGTGAGTTGGGTTGAGTGGTGGGGGAAGCCTCTGGATAGACCTGGTAAGCCCAAACGTGTAGTTCGGGTGAACTGGGAACATCTGGAGGAGGCCCAAGTTCAGGAGGCCTTCAACTCGCACCTCCGGCGGAGCTTTTCAGGCATTCCTGTGGAGGTTGGGGACATTGAACCAGAGTGGTCGGTGTTCAAAGCCTATATTGCTTATATTTGAGTATTGTGTAGTGCAGCCATTTCATTTTCTGCCAACAAACTGTTTGTCCCTGTGTCTTTGGTTCTGTTTCGGACCGTGTGTTGTAGGGCTGTGCAATTAATCGTATTTTAATCTCGATTACGATTTTGGCTTGCAACGAGGTCCACAGTTTCCCCGCAGCGAGGCCCCCCCCGCCCCCCTGTTGACAGTTCACGAGCGTGCCCCTCGACTTCATCCATCACATCACAGTCAACAATTAAGGATGCGCTTTACAGTGCAAAGGCCTACTCAACCAGCTTGCAAAGACACAATATATAACACATGCCATCACATTCTACATAGCTAAAGGCATGTGTCCAGTTAGCACGGTTAGCAACCAGGGGTTTAAGCAACTGGCTAACACTATGGACAAGCGTTACGCGATGCCATCTCGGTATCATTTCACCAGATCTGCACTGCCTGCCCTATATGACAAATGCCGTGGGGAATTTCAAAAAGATGTGGCTTCAGCTGAATACTTTGCAGTTGAGTTATACTTAAAGTGCAGGGTAATCAACTGTTAAAAAGATACTGTTCAAATTATTATTATTATTTTTTAAAAGTTCAATAAATGGATGTTTTCAAAGTCAATGAATAATCGTTATCGATATTGACCAACATAATCGTGATTATGATTTTTGCCATAATCGAGCAGCCCTAGTGTTGTGTTGTGAGAAGGACTTGAAATCCAGAAAGTCGCTGTGCCCAAGCTCAATCACCTTCTATGGCATGTTCCTCCTTGCCATCCTCACAACAGTGTAGTACCCCTCCGAACTGTACAAAGGCCCTTTCTTTCTGTCGGTATCAATGGCTGCATGAACACTGTCACATTCCATCTTGCTCTGTCCAGACTCCATGAATGTATGGTCAATAATGGAGATGGGCAAGGTGTTGACTGCATGGAGACACATGGCACTAAAACCTGCATTCCTGTTCTGCCCACCACATGTGTCAGAGTACAGCACCACATGCTCAGTACCTGAAAGAGTTGACAGATACTGGAACATGCATGTGCTGATCTCTGATGAGTTGAATTCTCTGTTGAAGATGGATCTGTAGAAACTAAGTTTCCTTTGTCACTCAGCATTGACTTTGAATCCTGGATTATTTCATTCTCTTCATCAAGCTCTTCTGCATCTTGAAATAAGATTAGTAACACTTCTTCAGCAGTGAAAAGCTTTCTTCTCATGGTTGACCTAGCTTGCTTACATATGGTGTCTGCCATTTTGACTCAAGTGCTATCCAAAGGCTTGACCCATAATAGATTTCTCAGGGCCAAAAGGGCGTAAGTGCACTTACGTCCTTTTGGCCCCAAATAGTTCAGTGTGTTCTGTGTTAGGTCTTTTGGTTTTTGATGAATAACTCTGGATTGGTTTAGAATTCACCTGCACCCTTTTGGCAGTAGAAAGAGCTCATCGAGAGCTTTCATTTGATATATAGAACTCATTTTTGACCAAAATGTCACTTGCTCACCCCTCGGTATGTGTTGTATAATATTGCATGCAAAACAGCAACCTAGATATTGTATTTCCTATGATGGGGAGCCAAGGATGTTGGAATCACGTGTAGCATGTTACAGCGCTGTATAGTAAGAGCCATGTGCTCGTGGCCTGATTCTTCTTTCTCCAGGGACAAGGTTGTATCTAGCACTCACCAACAAAAACACACACACACACACACACACACACACACACACACACACACACACACACACACACACACACACACACACACACACACACACACACACACACACACACACTTTAACAGACTTGTGAAGGCTCTGCACACACTTATACAATATACGGATACATACACACTTGCTACGTATAAAAAAAACACAGATGCACAAGGACTCAGATGTGTTTTCATGGCTAGAGAAATGTGCACACACACATGTACTCACATGCATACACACACATGCCTGCCAAAGAAACCTAATGAAGATAAAGTAGCTAATTAAACATGACAGCGAGGAGCGTTGGGCGGCCATGATACGTGACGTTATGGGGTCGACTTGGACGTACAGTATAGATTTTGGCCAATATAGGACCGTGTTAGTGAGAGGCAGAGATGAATGAATGAGTGTAGTGGGGAGGAAGATGTATCAAGATATGCCAAGACGCAGATGAGTATGTTTGAGGTTCATTCCATTGCCCTTGGTGTTGATTCCCCTGGAGTCCCATGAATCACATACATTGCTGACCTAGATCTACAAGGTGGGTGATTCTTCAGGTACAGCACATGTTGGCTAACTCCAAACTGAAAAATCCATATACATTTGTGTATCCACTTAATATTTACCTACTTTCTTTCAATATTCGGTTTAGCGTTATGGCTCTCTTTTTAGCTGACTTTCTTGGCAGGTGCACATACCAATATGTTCGTTCAAGCAAACATTATAGTGCGTCATCTGAAAGTAGTTACTTGGTGTCACAAACCCACAAAGAATTCTGCAGTCCCTATCATCTTGCTACTTTAGTGTCTTTCACGTTATTGTTTTGTTTTGATGGACTTTTGGCTACATACAATGTCAGCAAAACCATTTGGTATTCTTTAGGGATCACAATTAGTACCAGATTTAATTCCAAAGTCAGTAGTCGTCCAGCTGTCTTGCTAGGTGGCTCAGGCGGTAGATGGTCCTTCATTAATAGGTAGGTTCATGGTTCATAAACCAAGTCCCTGTGGTCAACATGTTGATGTGTCTTTGGACAAGATACTTAACCCCAAATTGCTAATTGCAGGAGTTTTAGCCTTAAACTAAAACTACTCTGGTGTTTCAACTCCCGGGAATGACCTGGCTGACGCACTATTCTGTGCTTATAAGATTCAGTTTGTTTGTTTGAATAGTTAGGCTTGTTTCTAGTTGCATCAAATACATTGCATGTATTTTCTTCGTGTTTATCATAAAGTAGCATGAGTCCATTTCATTTCATATTCCATTCATTGATGGCCCAAACAATCCTTTTCTGACTTACAAACTCTCATCACAGCGGTCAAAAACAGCATTCCATTTTGGGGTCAAACAAATCCAATCATGTGAAATTATGAAAATATAAATACCTGCGACCTCGGTAGTAGGACAGCAACACCCTTTGCAACACACCATTGTGACAGATTAAACTTAAACATGACCCATCCTAAAATGGCTCTTTCCCTCATCATAAATCTTTTTCAAGGAAGGAGGAAAGATACTTGTTCTTAAAAATGTTCATCAGTATTCACATGCGGGTAGGAATAAGGCAATCTTCATGTTCCAGTCTTCCATGTTGAACTGGTACAATACTGATATAACTGTTGGTGTGTGTACCTGTGTGACTGACAGTTCTGCACACACATCTGATAACATGTGCGTTAAGTGTGTGTGTGTGTGTGTGTGTGTGTGTGTGTGTGTGTGTGTGTGTGTGTGTGTGTGTGTGTGTGTGTGTGTGTGTGTGTGTGTGTGTGTGTGTGTGTGTGTGTGTGTGTGTGTGTGTGTGTGTGTGTGTGTGTGTGTGTGTGTGTGTGTGTGTGTGTGTGTGTGTGTGTGTGTGTGTGTGTGTGTGTGTGTGTGTGTGTGTGTGTGTGTGTGTGTGTGTGTGTGTGTGTGTGTGTGCGTGCGTGTGCGTGCTTCTGTCTGTGTGCATATGCGTGCGTAAAAGTGTTATGTCATGCACCTCCCACCCTCTGCATCTTATCTATTACATCACATCACCATAGTAACCGCAACATGTGTGATGCATTCTGCTTCACTGGACCACCAGTCACATAAAACACTAAGGTCTGTGCGTGTTTCAGTATGAGTGTGTCTACAACCATTACACACTGGTTGAGTGTACCTTCACTCTGTTGATTATTGCCTGTGTGCATGTGTGTGTGTTTGCTGTCTAATTCACAGTTAAGTTAATAAGTAATGACAGGCGATAGAAAGGACTCCTGAGGGCTCTGTTCAGTATGTTTCAAACTGTAAAGTTGTTCAAATGTCTTCTACTAATGTCACACACACACACACACACACACACGCACACACACACACCAACACGTTCTCACTCTCATCCCGTCACATATTGACGGACGGTCAGGGCCCCTCCCCGTCGCTATATTACGTACAGGGTACCCCTTTCCCGTCATTTTCTACGGGCAGGGCGTCCCATAGACCTTCATTGCGGACACAGCGGACCCCTTGCCCGTCAGGCTTCTACGGGCAGGGCGTCCCATAGACCTTCATAATGCCTATTTTAAGGTTCATTTGGCCATTAAAATGCGTTTTGATCTCATTTTATGCGAGTAATGAGTTTTTATTTCTGATTATTTGTGCAGTACATGTACATGATGTTTAGTTTGCTAGTTATGACGAAGATTACTTCATGAATGTGTACACATTCATGGTTGCTAAGGTGGTTGCTATGGACGCTGCAACAGCTCCCAGACCACGTGATCAACAACAATGGCTGTCATTCGTGTTATTCTCTGTGAAAATGCCTATTTTAAAGGAATGGTCCACTCATTAGATAATTAATCAAAACTTCAGTATTTAGTGAAACGTTATGTTTAAACCATACCCTGAAGAAATCAGCGATATTCCCCGGTAAATAATGATTTTATAGCTCTTTTTTATCAAGACCTGTATATTCTGTCTGGCCGCCGCCATGTTTGCCATTTTCAGTAGTCACGTGATGGTCGTGACGTCATCCATGCGTTCACTTTGTCAACACACGGAAACATGGTGGGGTATTTCAGTTCGGACTCGTCAGCAGAGGAACAAGTTTTGACCAATGTGAAGAGATTGGATGGGGGAATTCAGCCATACATATCAGTATGACAATACGCCACCCTCTGTCCTTAGTCCCTCACATCGTACAAGGAAAAACTTCCGAAGAAAACCCACAGTTTAAAGGGAACATGGGAGAAACCTCAGGGAGAGCAACAGAGGAGGGATCCCTCTCCCAGGACGGACAGACGTGCAATAGATGCCGTGTGTAAATTGAAAAGATAATACATTTGCAACATAGGTAGTCCAGATGTTTGGAAATGCATGTGTGTATAATGGGAAGATGATATAAGATACTATATGTATGCATGTAGTACCACCCTTGCTAGCGATTCCCTCTCTAGTTTAGCATACTCAGCTTCGTTGTCCCTGGCCATAGAATCACGATTTTATGGGGCCGGGAAAACTGGGGGGAAATACACACTAGCCGGTACTACGCTATATGGAAAGGCCACCAAAAACTGTCCTGGCCTGGACGCTAAAACGGGGCTAGCCGCTGCAATGGAAATGCGCTATAACATACCTTATTCTTACTCCGAGCACTACTTCTGCTCCTCCGTCGCTTCACACTTGCAGAGGGCGATTTCTCAACTGGCCGAACTGGTGTCCTGGTCGGTGATGACACCAGAAAGACCGATGGTACTGCATCTCCATTGAGTAATGGTTGTTCTTTAAATCCCATGTTATGTTTGATCATACTCTCAGAGTAGTCGTCCGGAAATGTGAAATGTTCGCTGCATACATGAGCCTGTAAATCTCTCGGTTCGGGCCGGCCACATTTCGCTAGCCACTGCCTCCGAATGTACTTCTTATGCCATGTGTCATGAGCATACCATTCCTTTAAGGTTCATTTGGCCATTAAAATGCGTTTTGATGTCATTGTATGCGAGTAATGAGTTTTTATTTCTGATTATTTGTGCAGTACATGTACATGATGTTTAGTTTGCTAGTTATGACGAAGATTACCTTACGTCTGTGAGGAAAATACACGGGGCTCAGAGCCTCGTATTTTTTAAATCTTTTTTTCCTTCTAATTTATTATTCTTTTCAAAATAACACACTGTTATTTACTCACCAATAACACAAAATTATCCTTGCTTTTATTTATTGGTTTAATTCCATAATCTCGGTCTTTTTTGGCGTTCGTCAGGAACTGAATTTAACAATAAAAATAACCGGAAACTGACGTGGGCATTTCGAGCGATTACCCAAGATTCTCAGCTACGCTGATTGGATGTTTTAGCCGCAATGCATGCTGGGGTTTGGTGTTTATATTAGATGAAATCCGGAAAACATTTGAAAAGACTAAAATAATACTTAATTCCGAGTGTTCTTGCTTTTCTCTTTGAAAGTCATCACATAACGGCATTGTAATACACGGTTCGGCTGCATTACATATTACAGATATGCCGTAGTTCTTTATTTAGAGAGCCCCGATGAGAAGACCTTTGGAAAAACTGAAGAAATGCCGCCGAAACTGAATACTTGACGTGGATCATAAATATATCAACAATTAAAAAACTTCTCAATTTCTCTTCACACAATACGTCTCCTTGCAGTATCAACACTAATTCGGCTGACTTTTACATTTGATATAATTCATAGATAGGTTATATTTACACCATAACGGTGCACAGCTGATATAAAAGGACTTGTAGTTTTTAAAGATATTACTGATTTGAATTGGATTGAATTTTGAATGTAAGAATGTAAATACTGAGTCTGAAATAGTATAGCAATATGCTGTAAAATGATGTGAAAGCATGAATAAAACTACACATCTTCAGATGTTGTACATACAAGTGTCTGTGTGTACCTTGTGTGCCTAGTGGTTAAAGCACGTTATTGAATTATTGTTTTTATGTGTTATATTTGATTAAAAAAATATTAAGAGTACATATACTTTCATAGGGGGAAAGTAGAAGGTCTGTGATAGAAATATAGAATATAAAAAATCAAGAAGATACTATAAGTGATCTCTTCAATAAAACAGTTTAGTGCAGGATGTACAAAGATATTAATAGGAGGAGGTGCAAAACAGAAAAACGAATTAACCTTTATTTAAACATTAAATAACAGATTACGGTCTTCTTTTAAATAAGAAAAAAACGTTGGGGGTATCTATCTACAGATAAATACAAAGTACTTAACGTCTAATATATTGCTTTCCTGCAATGTTAACTATGTTGAAGCACTTATTTTAACTGATATTATACATATGGATTATACTCTTATGTATGTAGATAGAATAAGAAATGTGCAGAATATGACAGTTTAATGGTGGAGGTACACACATATTGATAGATGTCTTGTAATGCACTGTTGAGGGACCTGTGACCCAAGTTTTTCATTCATTTCATAACTACACCGTAAGTTGTGTATGATATGTCAATACACCTTTAAAATCTTGAAATCTTGAAAGGGATGTGCAAAATAGCCATAATATATAGTCTTTAATTAACTATTAGTAGAGAATAACGAGTAATTAATATACTTTATTACTCGTTTCCATTAATGTCAATTGCAGATACATGTTTAGTCTTCTCAAGCACCAACTATCAAATATCTCTCCTGATTGTTGGCACTTGACAATCACCTTCCCTGAATTTTACTCAGGTGTAACTAAAGTCTGATTTAAGGGTTGTTTATATTTCACATCATTAATCAGAATCTGCAAAGTAACTCAAATAAGTGTAGTGGAGTAAAAATACCAGGTTACCCTCTGAATTGTAGTGGAGTAGAATTACAAAGTATCAATGAGCTGTCATGTGGGTATATATTGATGCTGCGCATTATGGACAGCGATTTTCACCCATTTATTAATTATATGTTTTACATTTGATAACACCAATGTGTTTAATACTGGCAACTTCTAATTGTGGGAAAAACGAAAACGTTCAGCAGAGACGTCCCATAGAACATTTTGCGAAACACAATAGTGTAGTGTGTAGTTCTGGGGGGGCGTTCGATTCCAGTTTTGGATAGTCTGGCGTGGTTTCGTTCCATTTCAAACAGCTGTTTGACGCTGTAACCTTGGCGCACTGCCACTCCAACATCCAATCCCAGACCTTGAAGAGTAATCACGGGGACTGTAGTCCTAAACGATAGCTGGGGATTCTGGGTAGTGTAGTGTCTTCGGCCATCCTAACTCAAACATTTTGACAATCGCAATGATGCTCGAAATGTCTCTTATAGGCCTACGTCTGTTTCCGGTTATTTTTATTTTGAAATTCAGTTCCTGACGGACACCAAAAAAGACCGAGATTATGGAATTAAACCAATAAATAAAAGCAAGGATAATTGTGTGTTATTGGTGAGTAAATAACAGTGTGTTATTTTGAAAAGAATAATAAATTAGAAGGAAAAAAAGATTTTAAAAATACGAGGCTCTGAGCCCCGTGTATTTTCCTCACAGACGTAAGGTAATCTTCGTCATAACTAGCAGACTAAACATCATGTACATGTACTGCACAAATAATCAGAAATAAAAACTCATTACTCGCATACAATGACATCAAAACGCATTTTAATGGCCAAATGAACCTTAAAATAGGCATTTTCACCGAGAATAACACGAATGACAGCCATTGTTGTTGATCACGTGGTCTGGGAGCTGTTGCAGCGTCCATAGCAACCACCTTAGCAACCATGAATGTGTACACATTCATGAAGTAATCTTCGTCATAACTAGCAAACTAAACATCATGTACATGTACTGCACAAATAATCAGAAATAAAAACTCATTACTCGCATAAAATGAGATCAAAACGCATTTTAATGGCCAAATGAACCTTAAAATAGGCATTATGAAGGTCTATGGGACGCCCTGCCCGTAGAAGCCTGACGGGCAAGGGGTCCGCTGTGTCCGCAATGAAGGTCTATGGGACGCCCTGCCCGTAGAAAATGACGGGAAAGGGGTACCCTGTACGTAATATAGCGACGGGGAGGGGCCCTGACCGTCCGTCAATATGTGACGGGATGAGAGTGAGAACGTGTTGCACACACACACACACACACACACACACACACACACACACACACACACACACACACACACACACACACACACACACACACACACACACACACACACACACACACACACACACACACACACACACACACACACACACACACACACACACACACACACACACACACACACACACACACACACACACACACACACACACGTTGTCTCAGGGTAATAGCATACAGTAAGAGGGCAAAAGCACACAGCTGTATAGAAGCTTTGGCACTGATGAAGCTTGGCAGATTTCACCCTTCAGTTCTCTTTGTAGAACAATACACACTGTGAGCAAGTGTTGCTGCGCAGCTGTACATTGTGTTTGTTTTCAAATGTTTTCTGCAGCTGATAGTAAAAGCTCACTCATGCATCCAAAGGTTCAGGTTAGTTGTATTTGTCCAGGTTTTAGGAAGTCTCTGACATTTCTCAATACAATGGTTGGAATGGGGTTTGTTGATGTCCTTCCCTGTAGTGTGTATAGGCTTCTGTGTTTTAAAATGGTCTGCAAAGGCTAATCCCTGTGTTCCCTCTCTCTCCTCTGAAAAGAGGTGCTGCAGCACAGGCAGTATGCAGAAAAGAAATACCTTTTTTTTTAAACAGAAGTCACAGAAGAAACACAAAAACCAAATATGTACCTAAAAACGAGCATAATATGTCCTCTTTAATTAGTTTAACAGCAACATCCCTGTCCATGTTCCCAGAGCACACACACGAAGGTGAAGCTTTTTTGTAAAAAGAGGGATATATCTTTTTGGGGCTAATCTTAGATACCCTACACATAACTGTATTTCATCACCTCACTGGTGCAAAAAAAGAAATCCTATATAAATCCAGGATTGCTATAAAGCAGTCCTGCTTATTGAACAGCAACAATTCACCCAGTCATATCCTGTATATCCTATGTATACTATATATCTATATATTAACAATAGATACAAAAAGTACAGAACTTAATGGAAAGGTATCATGCGGAGGACTATCTTCCGGACTACTAAATTCAGCTTTGAAAATATTTGAAAATAAGGTAAATGCATTCAGCACATGAAATCAATCAATCAATCAATGTTTATTTATATAGCCCAATATCACAAATGTTACATTTGTCTCAGTGGACTTCACAGTTTGTACAGAATATCAGTATGACAATACGTCCTTAGACCCTCACCGCATGTGAATATAACTTTGTTTCGTTACAAAGAAGGCTATACAGCACATCTTTATTACTCACATCAATGTTGTCATTGCCAATTGGGACCGAAACCTTTTTGACCAAGCAGCAAAAAGAAGCCAATAACCAGAGAACATGTCTGTAGTTAAGCCACTGTCAATCAAATCAATGTCAGTCAGATGAAGCACATTAGCCTTTAGTGTTACACTCTTAATCTTTTTACTTTGATCTTTGCACACAATACATCTTAAACACATCAGCCAAAAAGGAAGAGGGTACAAACAAAATGTTAAGTAATTGGGTTGCACTCATCCTTTACATTAATTACCTTGTTTAAAAAGGGTGGTTATACAAAATTCAAATTTCCTTCAATTGGAAAGTGGCTCATTACAAGATAATAATCAATGACAATAATTACTTAGGAGGTGCTTTTTACAGTATTACGGCTACCACAGATGAAATTGTTTTATGGATTTTTTGTCAAAGCACTTAAGATATTCATTGCTATCGGGATGTTAAGAGCATTCCATGGAATATAACAAAAAGTGTATCTCGAGCCGGTTTCTGAAACTTACCTACCCCACCTTTAAGGGGCCTTCGTAAATAGTGATGAAGTGCCTTAGCACACTCTGTACTGTGACATTCAGATATTTAGAGCAGCATGCTTTCGTAGCAGTAGAGCATAATATTCACTGAATGTGCGAAAGTGATATTTTGTCATACTATATAATGAAACTTTTTGCTAGCTAATTAGCACACGTTTCTTTTGATTAAACTGTAGCTTTAGTCTAATTTAGCTAATGGCATCATAATCATCTCGTACATTGTCATCCTCACTGACAAGCATGAGACACTTATTTTGTATTCTACATATGGATTGTAACGTTTTTGTGCAGAGTATCCGCCCTAGGAGAAACAACTAGACCTCAGATGGGAGCTAAGCTACTGTAACCCAGCCAAAGCTCTTCCACTGCTCTTGCTGATGTAAGGTTGTCGTACAGTGAGATGGATGAAAGAAGGCTGGAGCCACACGAGGACGATAACGCAAACGGACCGCAATCGTTATCAAAAAAGTCTTCCAACAGGCACCAGAAACGTGTCCGTTCACACGAGACCGCTCAAAAGCACTGGAGACGCTATAGTACATATGTCAGGCCTGTAAGTGGCGCTGTAGTCCTGCCACAAAAGCAGCGAAGAAGACTTCCCAAGCATGGTTGCCGTGGTTTCCCTTTTGTTTATTCTCCGCTGTGGACGCTCTGGCTCTTTTTCTCCCTCCCTCTTCCAAGGGACGAGGGGACCGTGCAGCAGTGTTTCGGTTAGTTTTTCTTTCGCCGGTCAACATGTCCGTTAAAGTTGAAATCTTCCGGACAAAATTATAAAAGTGCCGGTCAAAGGTCTTCTTTGTTATTTATTGAGTTTTAAAACAAATGAATAACGACTCTATATAATAATATAACAATAAAAAAAGGAGCCTCTCTTTTCCTCCCCCTCTTCTGACAGCCCAGCAGCTGATCTCTGAGCAGGAGAGGCGGGGCTATTGCGTCATCATTATCAGGACATGATCGTATAGGCGTAAACACGGAGCCTTTTGCCCCCCCCGAGCGTTTAGTTTGCAGATTTACCCATCTTGGGACCCATTATCGTTATCGTTTTCTGCGTTTCCATGTCGGCCTCGTGTGGCCGAACCGTCTATCTGATAGTGAACTGTAGCAGATACGACCGTTATCGTCCTCGTGTGGCCGGGGCTTAAGACTTGGGCTAATCTAACCCCATGAGATCAAAGACTGTTGTGCCCACATCTTTACTCAGCTCTGGCTCCACAGTGGCATCCCAAATCAAGCTGTTGCACTTGACAGGCGGGACAGAGTGCAGGACTCTAGTTGGATAAGAAGAGGACAATTATGTGCTTATATAAATGGTGCTCGGTGGTCAAAAATAAAGTTGATGGATAATGTGTTGTTAATATTGAATTGTTAATATTCGAGATCTATATTAACTAACAGTAAAAAACAGTAATATTTTTGTCGTTGCTGTTTACATTCCTTCTTAAGCAAATTCTAAAAAATACAATCCAAGCGGCATGGACAATTCAGAAGTGGGGGGGCTTGCTACTGAGCTTGAAACCTCCTCTGGCCCCCCTCGAAAATAAATATTCATGATAATACAGTTTTTGAATGTGTGACATCAAAGAGTGTGCTGTAACTTTGGCAAGAAAAACAAGATTGTCTTTCTTTTGATAATTTAATTTAATCAAATTGTGTCAAGTCATTGAAACAAATTCTGTCACTAAAACAAATACCAATCCTGTTTTGTGTTTTATTGTGGCTATGACTCTAGACTTGACAAAATATGTTGAAATCTTGGGCCGTCCCCTTGGTCTCTTTTTCGCCTTTTTAAATGTGACCTTTTTATAAAATAACGGGCCCCAGTACGGCCCCCCAGTAAAAATCGTCTAGAACTGCAACTGCAAAGGTGCACAAAAATAAATGGACAAAGCTAAAAACTGCATTTTAAACCTGACAACCTGGTCCTTGAGTCTTTGTTTTCGTTCGCAGTTATTAGCATGACATATATTTTCAAGCAAATGCACTGCCATACTACAGCAGCTACAATCATCTATCTGAAGAATCCTGTTCTATTCATTCTACCAACTGCCTCTGACATGGCTGTTTGAAAAAAAATTCTACATTTTTTGAAATATAGTCTAGCTATGTACTATTTATAGAAGACCCGGCATTCTCTGCACCTAAGTCAAGGCCTGTTGCATGGTGGGAAAGGAGATGGGTCGGAGGTGGGGCGCTTGAGGATACCGTGACCTAGATGACTGAGCTGGAATGATTGGCCTTGCGGCGCTCAACGTGCTGCCATACCAATGCTCCCGCAGGATCCTGGTGACACAAGATGCATGTCTCATCTGCCTTTGTTCTGTGGGGACGAGGTTTGGAGTGTTCAGGAATGTCAATTAAATACGTAACTACGAGCTTCTGCATCACAGCCATTGTTCTGTTTCTGAAATTGAGTGCATGCGGGGCATCGTAACATGCATCTATTTTAAGACTAAGACGTCACTACCTAATGTATAGCTGCAGAAATAAAAAAAATGGTTTTCTTTGCAAGTATTATTATTTTGCTAGATAAAACCGAGATTCTCAAATGCAACGTGATGCATTCAGCCTTTTCAACAAGCAAACTGCCCTGGGATAGAGCTGTCACTAATGGTTTGTTTGGTCATTTGTTTGCAGGGAATAGGTTCTTAATGAAACCATTCTAAACATTCCTCCATCTCTTTCTCTTCCTTTCTGTTTTTTCTGACTTTTCAGGATATTACGTTTCCAGTTCCATGGTTGAGGAGGGTCTGAAGTGGGAGAGTCGTCACCTTTTGCAAGAAGTCTACGAAAATGATTCAAAGCTCTTCCCAGAGCCGGAGAAAAACTGCACAGACCCAGGTAAGACTGAGACTGAGACCCATGCAAAAAAAATACATGGCACAAGAAGCTCTTATTAGTGTATGATACATACCAACTGTATATTACTGTAGAGTTGCCAATCTCTACTATGTCTTATCAGAGCCAAAGCCCAATATGCCACATTATATTTCTTTATTTCTTTTGGCCAAAATGGTGTGAGGTATGGCTCTTCTTCCTTATCTCTTTCTTTGGATATGGTTATAGACTATATAGGTATTCCCCAGAGAAGCGTAATGGGACCACTTGTGTTGTCACTATGCTGTTCCGTACTACTGCATGTTTTTTAAATGATTTTAACAAAGGAGTGGTGTTCACTACATATCAATATGCAGGCAGTGCTTTTCGAATTTCCAAGGTCCACATTTCTTCCAAATGTTCTTCTGTAGTAAGTCCCGGTGCTACAGCAGACACCTATTTTTAATCATAGGAAAAACGTTCTTTAAGGGCCGGTGGTAACTTTAAGACTATATAGATATATCTATTCTTTATATTATTACATAGCCTCAGCATCATATCATAACTTAATAAATAACTATCTCTGAAAGCTGAAGTCTAGGGAAATTAATTGCAAGCAGATATTCAAGTGTACAACACTTATAAAACATAAGGTCTGTGAAAAAACCACATGCATTAATGTATGTGCAGACACAAAAGGGCCAATCGCAGAATGTGCCCTAGCGACATCCGACTGGAGTTGACAGAGAGGGTCACATATTCTGTTGAAAATGCTGGCTGCATCTTAATTCTTGGACTTTTCTTGCTTTAAATGGTGGCTGATGCTAGCAAACTTGGCTCCGTGTTTGGCGTCGGTGTTGCATCGTAAATTGTATTCCCTGAGCACTGCCAATGCTTTGTAGCAGCAGCACACTGCATGGAGTATCAAATAAGGTCACCAAATAAGAAGCATTGTGGGACATGTAGTTTATGGACACCATACTTCTGTAAAGCAGCATACAGTTCTATAATAAGGAAATTATATTTTTTGTAAACTGGCCCGGGCCACACAAACTGAGTGAATTAATTAATTTAGCTGACGATTTTATCCATAGTCGCTTACAAATTATCAATACCATAGACATGCCATCAGGAGCAATATTGGGTTACCTATCTTGCCCAAATAGACTTAAACATATCCACTGCAGGGACTGGGAATCAAATCACAGACCCTTTGATTGTTGGACTTATCTAGCACCTCCAACAGGTCAATGCTTTTTATCATCCTGTAAAATATCAACACACACACACACACACACACACACACACACACACACACACACACACACACACACACACACACACACACACACACACACACACACACACACACACACACAACCATACACTGAAAATCTCAGGAGAGCTGTCTACAGAGAAGCTCAACTGACGGTAAAAAAGGATAGCACTTCCTCTGTGGAGCAGCTAAAGACAAACCGGGAGAGAGTGTGAGGGAGATGTTGGCATTCAGATGAAAGCGGATTAAATAAAACTTCTCCCGGGTAGAAATCCTCTTTTTTTCTACAATAGACGAAACGCTGCTGTCGTCACGCTGCTCGTATCTCCATGTGTCAGATCCCTTTGTGCGTACCAAAAGCTCTCATGTTGTATGTTTGTGGTGTGTGT
The DNA here is from genome assembly GCF_902827115.2 of Pseudochaenichthys georgianus. Lineage (NCBI taxonomy): Eukaryota > Metazoa > Chordata > Actinopteri > Perciformes > Channichthyidae > Pseudochaenichthys > Pseudochaenichthys georgianus. Next base: position 10,077,251 of record NC_047517.1, on the reverse strand, counting down.
GTTTTCCCCATGGCGCGGAGTGTGTGAGTGTTTTCCATGTGGAATCCTGGGGCTTTACAAGGCTGACGTCCTGCCAAGCATTCTCTTGTTCTATTTCGTATATGGCTTCGCCCTCTAATGGCGCGTTTCCACTGCAGGCCTCGGTCGGCCTCGCTCGGTTTGGTTAGGCCTTATTAGGCCCGGCTCACTTTAATGCTGCGCTTCCATTACAGTTTAGGAACTGGGGCAGTTACTATAGTAACGCAGTGTAGGCGGAGCCGTGACGTCATCTTCAATGAGAGCCCCATAAAAACAACACAGCCGTTAGCTCTTAGCACTCAGAGCTCACAGCTCCTCATATCTGTTCAGAAACTAGACAAAAGTTAAACAAGTACAAGCCACAGACTGTCTGTGTCATGGCGAATACAGTCGCTGGTTTATTTATGTCTGTATAGGCCGTTGTTGTGAGTGTGGACGGTCGGATCATATACAACGTTAGCTTAGCCAAGCTCCATTAAGAAAACAAGCATTTTAAAAGGGTGTTTCGCCTGCCGTCTGTCTCCAGACTTGTCAACGCATTAATTCATGGTTTTTACTAACCGGTATCAGTGTGTTGTTACTTCGGCATCATTTTGAAACGTGTATTACAATTAAATCACGGTCAAATATGTTCATCTTGTTGTAGTTGTTGCCCCCTTGCCAGCGATTCTCTCTCTAGTTTAGCATACTCAGCCTGACTCAGCCTGGTTGTTCCTGGCCCTAGAACCACCATTTAGTCGGGCCAGAAAAAAGGTGAAAAAGTAGCCCCGGGCCAAAACTAGGCCAAGTGGAAACGCAACCAAAAACGGGCCCCGCACGGCTCGGCACGCTTAAAGCGAGCTACCCGCTGCAGTGGAAATGCGCCATAAGGCTATCGCGATTGGGTTATCCCTCTGCGCCCCCGCGCAGCACTGAAAACTTGTAGTCCACGCCCACCCGCTAGGTGGGCCCCACCCTCGGGTGGTATAAGTAGGAAGGGGGCCCGGCAATCTGCTCCCTCTTTTCTTCAGCAAACCAGCACAGTTACTGAAGCACAGCAATTGAGAATCATCATGAGCAACAACTGCGTCCGTGATTGTCCCTCATGTGGCTCTGGGTTCATAATGAGTTATGACCAGCACAGATAAAAGCAGTATGCGAATCCTGCCTGGGGTCAGAGCACGCGTACGCGGCTCGAAACCAGCAGGTAGCATGCACACACTGCGCTCGTCTCCCCTCGGGCGACAGGAAGTGGAGAGCGGACGCTCTTGCTGCTGTGGCCGAGGAGGACGATTGGCCCGTCCAGGCTTACGAGCCCACGGACGGGGCCTCGTGTCCCTGGGGCCGAGTGCCGGGCAGGAGTCCGAAGAAAAGCAACTCCTGCCCCGCCTCCCTCCACGGTTCACCGTTCGGTTCTCCCCTGGACGGGGGAGACAGAGTCGGAGCAGGGTGCCAGCTTGGCGGCCGAACATGCTTTCCCCCTCTCCGTCGAATAACATCGCGCGGCTCTCCAACTCGGTGGGGACACTGGTAGAGCGGTCCACCACCAAGGCAGAGGAAATCAGCAAAGGCGGCCAGCACGGCGTCTGTGCGCGTCCGTCGCTGTCTCCCAGGCGAGGATTTCCGCGTGGGTGACACAGTTCCAGCGCCACCTCGGGCTGAAGTAGGCGTCTGTTACGGAGACGGCCAGAAAAGTGTTACTGGACGCTCCATTCAGCCCGGACGGGCTGCTCGGACCCCAGTTCCACGCCCTGGTGGAGTCCATGAAGACGGCCGCGGAACAGGCGGACGACATTCACCAGCATGTATAGCTGGCTCCAGCCGGCTGAGCTGCCACAGCGGCATCAACGCCCGCAGCAGCCGCGGCGTCAGCGCCCTTCTACGGCTGCAGGGGCTCCGTCCCACGTCTCCGCTCCCCCGCCACCCCAGAGACAGGGTCTTTCGCGGCTGCCACTAATCTGTTGATTAAGTAGAGAGCAGGGCTCGCTGTAGAAGCCTGCCGGTTTTAACCTATTGGTTTATAAACTGCAGAGCTCGCGGCATTCCTCTGTCCCAGATATGCCTCCTACACACGGTCATAATAAATCCACGAGCACCGTTATAACGCCTCGTGTGGACAGCATACACACACCTCTCATCCTCTGGGCGTGTACGCGCCTCATGATGAGAGACGGAGTGAAATGCAGCGGGTGGAAACTCCCTCGCAGCCCTTTTGCCTAAAAGTGCACAGACAACAGGCCACGGCTATGGAAGCAGCCTACCTCAATCGCCAGGGAGGAGTACGATCTGCGAAGCTTCTGAACGCATCCAGGCGGCTGCTGTTCTGGGCGCGCACACACGTTGCTCTCCATCAGAGCAATGTATATTCCCGGCGAATTGAACCGAGGGGCTCGCAGAGCGCAGCAGCCGTTGTATGCGAGGAGTATTGAGACTCAGACCTGTGTCACGCACACTGGCGCCTCAGTGGGATTTGGCTTGCGTGTTACGCGCACTCAAGCAAAGCCCCATTTGAACCTGATCAGGTTCCTCTTAAACTGTGTTCAGCCAAAGTAGTACTACTTTTGGCTCTATCAGAGAAAAGGGTGAGTGATTTGTCTGCTCTGTCTGTGGCTCCGTCAGCTCTCCGGATCCAAGGAGATGGCAGTTCAGCTGTTTTATGCCCTAACCCGTCTTCATGCTTAAGGTCATCACAACTCTTTTAGGTCAAGAGTGATCACCCTGGCTGGCTTATTCCCCCCTCCTCACAGGTCGGAGGAAGAAGCCACGTCTCATCTCCTCTGTCCTGTGCGCGCGCTGTCTTGCTATGTGGCGCGCACGGAGGCCTGCCGCCGTTCTCAGCGCCTGTTTGTGCATTATAGAGAGCGCTCGATCGGGCAACCTCTGTCTGCACAACGGCTGTCCCACTGGCTGTGTGAGGCTGTGTCGCAGGCATATGTCTCCTCGGGGGTGGAGCCCCCGGAGAACATTAATGCACACTCCACCAGAGGAATTCCTCCTCCACGGCTTTGCACGGAGGAATGTCAGTGGAAGATATTTACACTGCTGCATCTTGGTCTTCCCCCTGTTCATATATTCATTTTTATTTATCCTCTCTGACACACCCTGTACTGGGTGTCCTGTCGGAATGAGTGACGTCAGGGAACCAGCTGTGCGCCTCTCGGCACGCGGAGAGCAGCCCTTTTTCCCTCTTATAGGAGGGATGTTCCTTTTTCCTCTGACACACGGAGTGTCTGGTCAGAGTGAGTGACGTCAGGGATCCAGCGGTGCGCTCTCCTACTTGTCTGACACGCAGAGAGCTGCTGTTCCCCCTCTATGATCGCTGGGCAAGGTGGGACCTTCGTCTCTACTTTCTCACAGCGGCCGGTATGTATTGTTCCCAGCCTTCACCCCGTCGGGAAGATAGGCATTGAGGAGAAATATGAATCAAACTATAAATAGTAACTCCACATTTCTAATAAAGGATTTAATTATGAAAAATAAGAAGTGTACATTTAAAATAGAAAAAGTGACAATTACAGATGTTGAATATCTACTAGGTAAATGTAATGATAAACCACCAGGAGTGGATAATTTAGTTGGTACATTTCTTAGATATGTTGCTAATTTTGTTGCAGAGCCTATCTGTCATATTATAAATTTGAGTATTGATAAATGTATTTGCCCATAGACATGGAAAATAGCAAAAAATATTCCACGTACAAATAGCCATCCAATAAGTTTATTACCAGCATTAGCAAAGATAATGGAGAGAATAATTTTCAATCAAATACAAAAATACTTTGAAGGTAACAAACTTAATACTGTGTATCAACATGCTTATAGACCTGGCCATTCCACATGCACCACTTTAACACAAATGACAGATGACTGGAAGGGCGAACTAGATAATAGGAAGTTAGTGGGTGCAGTACTACTCGATTTTAGTTCTGCTTTTGATGTCATTGACCATTCTTTGTTGTTACACAAGCTGGAACAATATGGTTTTCATTTGGAAACGCTGAAGTGGTTAGAAAGTTACCTGACAAATCGAAGTCAAACTGTTTTTTTTAATGGAAGTCTCTCAAAGATGAAAACAGTCACTTGTGGAGTACCTCAGGGTAGTTGTTTGGGACCACTTTTATTTTCTATTTTTACAAATGACCTACCATTAGTGTTAGAAAAAGCTAAACTTGTAATGTATGCAGATAACTCAACAATATATTATGCAGCATCAACTACAAGAGAGTTGACAAATGTTATGAATAAAGATCTACTACTGATATCAGAGTGGGTTCTGCTCCTCACGTACAGAGCCCTGAATGGACAAAGCCCAAAATACCTCTGTGACCTCATTCATACCCAGACATCTACCCGCTCTCTCCGCTCCAGCCACGCTCCTCTTCTCTACATCCCCCGCACACGTCTCCGAACAATGGGAGACCGAGCCTTCTGCTCATTCGCCCCGCGCCTCTGGAACTCCCTCCCAGATCAGCTGAGATCTGCCCCTTCCACCGAGGTCTTCAAAACCGGCCTTAAGACCCTCTTCTTTCGGCAGGCCTTCGAATAAACTTTGAGCACGGTACACCTGGAGTACTGCCATTTTTATCGCTATCTCCGACTTTTATTTTTGTACTCTATTTTATATTTTATTTTTTGATTTCTTATTATTACAATTATTTGTGTTTTATTATCTCAAAGCGTATCAGTATCCCTTGTTGTGAAGCACTTCGAGATTTGTCTTGGCAGATGAGAAGCGCTATATAAATTAAATATATTATTATTATTATTAAATAATAAGTTGGTACTTAATGCCGGAAAAACAAAATCGTTATTAATAGGATCAAATCATCAGTTAAAAGGTGAACCAAAATTGCAACTACATTTAAACCATATTGAAATTGAACAGGTCAAGGAGACAACATTTCTAGGTATAACCCTGGATCATAAACTAAACAATCTAAACAAATTGATAATGTTGTATGTAAAATGGGAAGGGGTGTGTCACTTGCAAAATAATTGTAAAATATTTGCCTATGGATGTCAGCAGACAAGTTTTGGATCCTTTGGTTCTGTCGCAGCTTGATTATTGTTTGGTTATATGGTCTAGTGCTGCTGAAAAAGATTTAAACAAACTACAAGTAGCACAAAATAAGGCAGCACGATGTGCACTGCAGTGCTCCTACAGAACCAGAGTCACTGAAATGCTGGAGACACTGAAATGGTTAACTGTCAGACAGAGGTCAACTTATATTTTATTACATTTTGTCAGAAATATTACAGTGACTCACTCACCAGATATATTATCACAAAGGTTTATAGCGCAATATGCACAACATAACTATCAAACACGACATACAATAGAAGGAAGGTTTGTATTACCCAAATCTAAATCAAATATGGGACAGAAAACAGTCCAGAGCCGTGATCAGCTGGAACTCTGCACCGGTTCACATCATTCAGGAAAATTCTCAAGTACATTTCAAAAGGTTGCTAAAACATTATTTAAGTATTACAAAGTAAATTTGAACTGTGCCTGTGGCTATGTATGCATATATTATTATGTACACTTATTTGTATTTACTTTTGTTTGGCCTTAGGATGGCGATAATTGGATGACCATTTTAGTTTCACTTCATTTCACTGTAAATAGCTTGAAATTATGAGCTGTTTTGTTTTGTTTTAATTTTGTTGTATGTATGTTTATGTATGTTTTGAGTGTGTGAGGACCCCAGGATGAATAGCCAATGTTCATGCTAGTGCTAATGGGGATCCTAATAAAGACAATAAAAGACAATAGGCATGTTTTGCTATGTTCCAGGGACGGTGATGCGCCATTAGGCATGGCACAACTGGCAGGGGGGTGTTATTGAGCAGGTGTGTCTGTGCTTCCAGTGCCGGGCGGACCCAGTGGGGCGCAGACTACATCATGCTTCGCCCTTAACCCAATAGCGATAGCCTTAGAGGGCGAAACCATATACGAAATAGAACTGAGGTTACCTACTGTAACCCAGCTTCTATGAGTAAATGGCGCAGCCCTCTAAGCGCTGGGCCCCACTGGCTCTACGAATAGCTGAAGAAAAGTTATATTGTATGGGAGCAGATTGCCGGGCCCCCTTCCTACTTATACCACCCGAGGGTGGGGCCCACCTAGCGGGTGGGCGTGGACTACAAGTTTTCAGTGCTGCGCGGGGGCGCAGAGGGATAACCCAATCGCGATAGCCTTATGGCGCATTTCCACTGCAGCGGGTAGCTCGCTTTAAGCGTGCCGAGCCGTGCGGGGCCCGTTTTTGGTTGCGTTTCCACTTGGCCTAGTTTTGGCCCGGGGCTACTTTTTCACCTTTTTTCTGGCCCGACTAAATGGTGGTTCTAGGGCCAGGAACAACCAGGCAAGTTTTCAGTGCTGCGCGGGGGCGCAGAGGGATAACCCAATAGCGATAGCCTTAGAGGGCTGCGCCATTACTCATAGAAGCTGGGTTACAGTAGGTACCCTCAGATCTCATTGTAAACACACCGCCCTCAACTAATTCTGCACACACACACACACACACACACACACACACACACACACACACACACACACACACACACACACACACACACACACACACACACACACACACGCACACACAGCGTTCCTCCTGCCTGCAGTTTGGGGTCCACAGACACCGGATTGTGCAGTCTGCAGACTGAATTTGTACGGATGAGTTATATTTAGACAGCACATAGTTTATAGCCTGTTTCTGTTTGATTACGCTTTGTCTGCTGAAACACTAATTATCTTAATAGGGATTATTCCTGCTTTCCTGCACTAAAAGGGCCCTTCAAAAAGTGCTCCTTATGCCTCACTTGCTCTCTCTTTTTTATGCTATCGCTCCATTATCATCTGTTCAGCTCTCTTGTCCCCCCAGAGCACTCGCTGTCTCCTGCTTTTTTGTGTTTTTCTATCTCTCTTGTTCTTTTGTAACATAAAATCAGCAATTTCAAGTTTCAAGCCTTAAAGATACAGCACAAACTGAGGAGATGTACACACAAGCATCTTCCTGATGATGTGGAAACATTTGCACGCAATAATCCTTCAAAACAAATATTTGATCTGATGTGGAGAATGTCAATAATCTTAGAAACAGACAGAGTGGTTAATTTGAATTGTTTTATTTGTTCATCTTCCTGCAATATGGCATATATGGCAGCATCTGTCTCTTCAGCTTCCTGTCTGTAATTGGTCAGATCAATGGCACTTCCTCCTTTCCTCTCAGCACACACAGTATACAGACAGGGTGAATGCATCCATACACACAGAGGAGTACATGTACACAGACAGACTTATAAAGGCAAACACATGCTGGAGGACATTCAGATACAAACACACACACAGACACCCTTGTATGTGAAACAAACAGCTGTGCACACATTGTGTTTTTCTCTCAGCTCATGTCTGGCTTTGTCATTGTTCATCCTTCTAAGGTCAAATACTGACATACACACATTCAGCTATGATTTGGCATTATATCAGCGGAGTGTCTTGGATTAGAGATAATCATGTTTACAATTGCTGGCTTTCTCCTCTCTGCTCATGAACCGCAAAATATAAACTCTGCCGTATTGGCATTTCTGTGTTTCTCAATGTGTGTATGTGTGTATTTGTGCCAGTAGCAATGACCTCGGTCTGTCATTTCCCTCCGATTTAATAACCCTCCATCATACAACATCAGCATAGACAAATCTGGATGTCTGTAATGCTTGGGATCCAGCCGACTCCAAACTTGCATGTTAGCTTACAATGCTATATATCAGGTCTTAGTTAACCATAACCAATGATTTGATACAGTCAGATTTGAGACATGATATAAAAATGAGACATGATAAAAGAGTTATGTTTCTTTAAAGTTGAGTCATGGACTGGAGTGTCTGAGCAGTTCAGCTGACACATCTCAGTTTTACTCTTGGTTACATATGAAATATCCACACTAAATGACCATGTTGAAATCTAAAAAGGTCAACAATTGATCCAAAAGCCCAATAACACACAAAACCCCTCAGTTATGTCCAAATGAGGCACTCTGTTGTTGAAATGTTGTCCATATACTCTATAATGCTAATACATGATTATTTAAGCAGCTTGTGCTTATTATGCAAACATATGCAAGTTAGCATCCAGCAGCTTCCAGATGCTTTACATTCATAACATTAAACTTCTTGACCAGGATGATCCATTGGTTATTTTTGTGGTATGTGGAAGCTGTGGGATTTGATCGACACTTGTGTTTGTGATAACTTGTCTTCAAAACGCATGGTCAGTTGTCCAACAAATGTGTCTGAGCAAAAGGTCATAGTCCACAGAGGATCAGTCCCAATGCCAATGTTAACTTTCTGACCTTTGCTGCTGCATATCTACACATGTGAAATACAGTTTAAAAAATGTGTACAAAAATAGATCATGGAATCCAGGAATTGGAAACCCTGAAACTGCTTGCAAGATATCTCACTAGTGTGAAGTGCAAAACATTGTTTTAGCACATTATGCTAACAATATAGACCTTTGGATTGTTACCCATGGTAACACCTGCAGACATGTGTTAGACTTGTTGGTTTATGAGAAATGCTTAAGCATGTTGTATGTTCCTCCATCCTAAGATGTTTTACTTTCCAGTTAGTATTGTCAGTGCTGTTTCCTACTGCAAGTAAAATGCTCTGCAAATGTTAATTATTTTATGAACCCAGGCCCTGTCTCGCAGCACAGCATGTGTGCTGCAGGTTTTCCAAACATGCAGCTATTATCTATTTAATGGGACTGTTTGGCCTGTTTCCATTACTGAACACTAAGCCAGAGAGAACCTAAAAGGCACAGTGATGGTCTAGTTGGATACAGTTCTGACAGCTAAACATGACTAAAACTGGATTTAATACAACATTCAAAGCATTTCAGTCACAAGGAGAGGAACTTGATAAGTAAAAGTTTTAAATCTCTACTGTTCTCTATAGATTAAACCAGGGGTCTCCAACCTTTCTCCACCTGAGAGCTACTTTGAAAAAATGAAAGTGGCCAAGAGCTATTGCATCGCATCGCTTACATTTATTCACATAGCACTCATCAGTTGAATTAAGCTACTTTTGTGTGAAATTGCAATACCTAAAGCTTATCTAAAATCTTAACTTCACATCAAGGTCCAAGAAAACGACAATTTCTCACATATTAATATGGACAACATAGTAAGTACATCACTGAAGATTCACATAAATGTCCAAGAGCAAATTACAATGTTTTCACTTCTTAGTATGGCCCACATAGTAAATACATCGCCTTAATCACCACCTTGCAAGCATCTTATGGCACATGTGTAAAATAAGTACATTCACTCTATTTTACAGTTAGTGAGATGACTGGCGCTGCATGGAGTCAGTCTACCATACAGGTGTATGCTGGACCCACTTAGGTTCACTAATAGAGTCATTTACATGTTCATCAGTCGGTCTTGTTCTGTATTTAGATTTCATTCATGCCAGAAAAAGCTGCTTCACAAAGGGATGTATACAGAACCAAATAAAGCAGACATGTTCAGTGCTGCTTGGTGAATGTTCTTATAGTTTTCTGGGCATACAAGGCTCCAGAAATGTTGTGAGTTTTGCTGAGACTTAAGCTGAACATGATTTTGGAGATTTATAACCTCCATCTCCACAGGATTGACACTGAACAGTGCAGCCATCTTTTCTTTTTCTTCGTGTTGACATGCAATTATAAACCATAATAAATCAATTGTATAGGTCTAGCCTCCCTATATCTGTGTGTGACATTTTTCCATCCTCAAAAACAAAAAACTAATACTTCTGCAGTCTAGCTGCAGCTTCAAGCAACGGTCTTCTGTTAAAGAAAGGACACTGAATGTCCTGAATGTGGCATCACAAACATGACTTGAGTCTGAACACAGCAGACAACAGGAGTATTTACAACAGCATATACAAACAAAAATAGTGCATGTGGGTGCACACTTACATTCTCTGTCTTACTGTTGCATAAATCCCATGAATGTATGAGATTAAGTTAGCTTCATCATCTCAATCAGTGATTAAGTGAATAATAAAGTTTCTATCGGGTCACTGTCAGCCTGTCACTTTTATTAGTAGTTATTGTTCAGGGGGGGCGGGGCTTGGAGGAACGGAGAGGAGACGGTGATTGCGGAAGCTTTCCTCCTGCCTTCACAAACTTTACACGCGTATTTATCAACTGAAAATAGCAAGAGTGATTCAGAGCGGGTCATGCTGCCGTTGGTTTGACTGGTGCTGCTGGAGAAAGCAGACTGCTCCATGTGTGGTGTCGCTGTGCCGCTGTCACATCTGCTCCTTGATCTCTGCGTCACGGACCAATTTTATATTTGTGTGACAGAAACAATTCTAAAATAAAAACACTTTATTGTCCGGCCGCGGCCGAAAAATCAAGAAGCAACGTTACTACGCTATAATCGATAATCGAGCGGCGAGCTACTGAAAAGCTACCGGTAGCTCGCGATTGACGTGTTGGAGACCCCTGGATTAAACTAATGAACTGTTCCTGTTATATAACGGGCAATGACTGAATCAATAAATGAATAAATGAAGAAGAGATTAAGACACAGCAATTGCCATTTTGTGGATGCTAACATTCTAGCTTCAGAGCATTTATCTCAACGCACAACTGTTAGCATGGCTGTAACCTAGAGTAAACATCAAGGGCATGCTGAAGCTGAACAAGACATACAGGAAGTAAACAAAAGGAGGCAGCAGGAGACAGACAGGAAGTACATACTTTCAGGACCAACAGAGGAAGACAGACATGGGGTGTTTCTCAATGTCGAGGAGGCTTGCTTGGTACCTCTGAGTCAGGTCCTTTAGAAGCGAGGCAAGAATCCTTCCTAGCCTGGGAAAACGAAGAATTGTGGAACAGGCTAACAGGCGTGCGTCATATGCGAAGCCCCACCTTAAATAGAGCGCGATTTCTGACAAAGATTTGGAAATTGGTCCGTGCGCAAAGCATTGTGGGAATTTTAAGACAGCGGAGTCTACACATGTGCAGCCTCGAACGCCGGCCTCGGTAGAATTCCAAGTATGCTGGACATTGGAACAGTCCTTCGGCGGCACTCGATGACGTAGTATCCTTGAAATAGTGGCTCTGGAGCAGCTTTCTTCGACATTGAGAAACACCCAGGGAGTAAACACTTAAGGGAACAGAAGAAGAACAGACAGGAAGTAAACGCTTAAGGGAACAGAAGCTACATGTAGGCTACGAAGCTCGTGTGCTGACGATTACATGTGTTCGTCCCCATGCAAGTGTGCATGTAAGTATGTGTACGCGCGCGTGTGTGTGTGTGTGTGTGTGTGTGTGTGTGTGTGTGTGTGTGTGTGTGTGTGTGTGTGTGTGTGTGATTATATGAGTGTGTTTACTAAGCCATCTGTCACTCCAAGAAAGCTCACTAGGCATGTCAGATACTGCAGGCCAGCTAGGGGTGTGTGTGTGTGTGTGTGTGTGTGTGTGTGTGTGTGTGTGTGTGTGTGTGTGTGTGTGTGTGTGTGTGTGTGTGTGTGTGTGTGTGTGTGTGTGTGTGTGTGTGTGTGTGTGTGTGTGTGTGTGTGTGTGTGTGTGTGTGTGTGTGTGTGTGTGTGTGTGTGTGTGTGTGTGTGTGTGTGTGTGTGTGTGTGTGTGTGTGTGTGTGTGTGTGTGTGTGTGTGTGTGTGTGTGTGTGTGTGTGTGTGTGTGTGTGTGTGTAGAGGATGGGGGGCGAGGTGGTCTCTGTCACTCCATATCGCATCACTAGCACAACATTATCTGAGAGTCTGAGACAGGAAAGGAGAACGTTAGCAAGGAGAACCACATTATGCAGGATACAAAAACTATTTCCTTTAAATGTGATGCAGTTGGCTGAAAATAATCAAAATAAGCAAACATGGTTGATCCAAACACAGGTGCATTTAATAATACTAATTTAGTAAACAGTTTTACACCTTGTATATCTTTCGAGTAAAGTGAAAATGTTTCCCCACGTAATTTATCACATAGTTTGGTATCATTACTGCAGTTTAGCGCTAATTTTATTTAGCGTAAGCAAATAGAAAACAATACTGTATTACTGACAGAACATTAAGCATTGTTGCACACAGGGATGAGATAAATGTTTCAAAACACATTATATTTGTTGGACTTGATATAAATAATTTTCATTTTTACATTTGTCAATAATAGATTCACTTTTGGTACCGTGGGGGAAACTTCTGTAGCAATGGAGAGTCAGTACTCAGAGAGACACGAGGGGAGCAGGAGCTTTGATGGCAAACACTGATGGTTTATTTGAAGCTTAGGCTGGAGAATTCACAAGACATGTCACGGGCCACGGTTTGACCACACGGTTGAGATGCCACAATCAATTCTGAAGAGCCCTCCTGTAACTCCAGGTTTGAACTAGTTCAGAGAGTAATAATCAACATTCTTCAATAGATACACACCTTCCGGCGCAGACTGAAAACTCATCTCTTTCGACTCCACTTCGAGCGATATAACTATTAACAAAGCACTTATATACTAATAAAGGGCTAAAGCCAGTTGAGTAGCACTTGAAATGTTTTTGCTCTATGAAGCCTGATGTACTTATATGATTCTGTTTTCTTCAAGTTTGTATTTTGTTGGTCGAACGCACTTATTGTAAGTCGCTTTGGATAAAGGCGTCAGCTAAATGCAATGTAATGTAATAGATAGACTAAACGGCTGAGGACACTGAATCACATTTGTTGTCTCTTATGGCTCGGGGTCATCTACACCCAGAGAAGGATGTGTTCCAGGTGTCCCACAACAATAACTATCTCTGACAGAGAGTTGCCCAGTCATAAACTGGCAACATCAACAAAATGCTAGGGCAGCCCCTCCTTATGGGAGATAACGGCTGCTCAAGGTTGGTCAGCTGCGTCAGAGGGCAAAGGAGGACATGCAGGGCAAAATATTCCCCAACAGGTACCTTAAGTATATTTTGCGACTTATAATTGTGTACTTAACTAAAGAGGCCCTATTATGCACATTTTCAGGTTCATATTTGTATTTTGTGTCCTTACTGTGACATGTCTCCATGCATTAAAGTTCAAAAAGCTCTTTATTGTTATCATACTGCCTGTGCTGCAGCACCTCTTTTCACCCTCTGTCTGAAACCAGAGCCCAGTCTGCTCTGATTGGGTAGCTGACCGTCTCTGTTGTGATTGGTCAACCGCTTAGAGATGTGCTGGAAATGTCCAGTCCTTTAGCCCAGGGGTTCCCAAAGTGGGGGTCGCGAGATGATTACATATTATAATTTTTTTTTAAATTATTATTAATAATAACGTGTGCATAGATATTTTTCAGGCCATCTGTAGAATTTCCCCCCCAGCGAGGCTTCCCCCGTTGACATACCACTAGCACGTAGCACCGGAAATGTGAAAAGGAGCGTAGTTACATACGAACCTATATGAACCTCCAAGGAAACAATTGAATTGAACAGTATTATAAGGCATGCGCTGTAACCATTTGGCTACCATAATCTTGAGCATTCCCATCTTCTAACTTGGCATCTCACAATTTCCCCCCTTTCTGTTATTGTCCCTCGGTATCATACTAATTATTTTATCCAAGGTTAATTATTTTATTTTAACAATCTGTCATTGCAAAGTCTGGATAGCCGCAATTCATTTTTGGCACTGGTTGAGTCAAGTGCAATCACATCCCATAGCTAATCTAGTATACATCTGGGCAGTTGGTATGCAATACACAATAAATGTAACCTATGCGATTACTAGTCTTGTTCTTGCATTCCACTTTTCTGGGGAAAATGTAAAGCAAGAACATTATCTGAATACCATCTTTTTTTAGGATCTACGCTATGGATTTAGGTAAAATACTCTCCAAAGCATTATCCAAATTGAAATTAAGAGGACGTCTAATTAGTCAGACAAAGTTCAAACCGGGTCACATACCACAGTAATTATACCAAATTATTTATAGCAGACTCTAACTGTCTAACAGATTGAATTTCCCCTTTAACCACAGGAATGTACTACATACGTACAAAATGCCCTTGTAGACCCCACAGAGGATAGGATGGTAACATGGCGCCCACTGTACAACCTGCAGCTGAAGTCACTATAAATAGCCTGTGTGTGAGAGTGTGTATTTGTCTGGGTAATCAATCAATCAATGTTTATTTATATAGCCCAATATCACAAATGTTACATTTGTCTCAGTGGTCTTCACAGTGTGTACAGAATATCAGTATGACAATACGACACCCTCTGTCCTTAGACCCTCACATCGTACAAGGAAAAACTTCCGAAGAAAACCCAGTTTAAAGGGAAAAATGGGAGAAACCTCAGTCTCCCAGGACGGACAGACGTGCAATAGATGCCGTGTGTAAATTGAAAATATAATACATTTGCAACATAGGTAGTCCAAATGTTTGCAAATGCATGTGTGTATAATAGGAAGATGAATCCACGAGGATATCCATTCAGGACCGATGATCCAGGACCACAGCCACGACTCGCGATCCAGGGCTCGCGATCCAGGGCTCGCGATCCAGGACACAGGACCGCAGGATCATCCATGACTCCGGATCCCGGCGTATATAGACACCAAAAAGAAAGAAATTTGGGGAAGCTGGGTTAATCGGAACATGAGAGTACACAGGTATAGACAGAGAGAAGGAAGAAGTAAGATGTCCCCCGACAAACTAAGCCTATATCAGCAAAACTAGGGGCTGAATCTAATCAGCACTAACTATGAGCTTTATCAAAAAGGAAGGTCTTCAGCGCACTCTTAAAAACGGATAGGGTGTCTGCCGCCCGAACACAAACTGGAAGCTGATTCCACAAATGTGGAGCTTGATAAGAAAAGGCTCTGGCTCCCATTGTACTTTTAGAGACTCTAGGAACAACCAACAACCCTGCATTCTTAGAACGCAATGCCCTAGTAGGACAGTAGGGTATAATGAGTTCTTTAAGGTAAGATGGCGCCTGCCCATTAAGGGCGTTGTAGGCGAGAAGAAGAATTTTAAATTCTATCCTGTGTGTATCCTGTGTGGGAGCCAGTGTAAGGCAGCCAGAACAGGAGTAATGTGGTCCCTTTTCCTAACTCTGGTTAGTACATGAGCTGCAGCATTTTGAATCAGCTGAAGCGACTTGACTGACTTCTTGGTACTCCCTGATAATAAAGAGTTACAATAATCCAGCCTAGAAGTAACAAATGCATGGACTAGTTTCTCTGCATCGTTTTGAGGCAAGATATGCCTGATTTTTGCAATGTTACGTAGATGGAAGTAGGCGGTCCTTGAAATTGATTTTATGTGGGCGTTAAAGGATAAATCCTGATCAAATATAACACCAAGATTCCTTACAGTCTCACTGGAGGACAAATTAATGCCATCCATAGTTAGTATATCTTTAGATAATTTGTTTCGTAGATTCTTCGTACAATAACTTCAGTTTTGGTCGTGTTTAACATCAAAAAGTTTAAGGTCATCCACGTTTTTAAGTCCTTAAGGCAGATGATTAATTTCATCAGGCTTGATTGATAAATATAGTTGAGTATCATCCGCATAACAATGAAA
Organism: Pseudochaenichthys georgianus; assembly: GCF_902827115.2. Classification (NCBI taxonomy): domain Eukaryota; kingdom Metazoa; phylum Chordata; class Actinopteri; order Perciformes; family Channichthyidae; genus Pseudochaenichthys; species Pseudochaenichthys georgianus. The sequence continues at coordinate 10,061,685 of NC_047517.1, read as the reverse complement.
GTTTACAGAATGATTCCTTATAATATTGCCTAACGGAAGCATATATAATGTGAACAAAATAGGTCCGAGCACTGAGCCCTGTGGCACTCCATGGCTAACTTTGGTTTGCGTGGAAGATTCATCGTTAACACGTACAAACTGAGAGCGTTCAGATAGATAGGACCTAAACCAGCCTAAAGCAGTTCCCTGTATGCCAACTAAGTGCTCTAGTCTTTGCAATAGGATATCATGGTCGATAGTATCAAATGCAGCACTGAGATCGAGCAAAAGAAGAATAGAGACAAGTCCCTTGTCTGAGGCTATTAGTGTGTCATTTGTGACTTTGACCAGAGCTGTCTCTGTGCTATGATGTGTTCTAAAGCCAGACTGAAAATCTTCAAATAAATCATTGTTTTTTAAGTAATCACACAACTGTTTTGCGACCGCTTTCTCAAGAATTCTTGAGAGGAACGGAAGATTATAAATAGGTCTATAGTTGGCTAAGACCTCTGGATCGAGGTTGTGCTTTTTAAGAAGCGGTGTTATCACTGCTACTTTGAATGATTGTGGAACATAGCCTGATAATAAAGACATATTCATAATATTTAATAAAGAAGTGCTAATTAATGGAAAAACTTCCTTCAACAGCTTAGTTTGAATTGGGTCTAACATGCACGTTGATGGTTTAGAAAAGAGAATCATTGAATGTAATTGTTCAAGGTTTATGGCTGAAAAGCATTCTAGTTTACTATCTAGTGTAATATTAGAACTTACGTTTCCGGGAGCTGTTGATAACACTCTACTGGTCAAAGGCAAGAGGTCATTAATTTTGTTTCTAAGAGTAACAATTTTATCGTAAAAAAAGCAAAATCTTTACTATTGAGTGCTAAGGGAATAGAAGGCTCAATCGAGCTGCGGCTCTCTGTCAGCCTGGCTACAGTGCTGAAAAGAAATCTTGCATTATTCTTATTCTCATCTATTAATGAAGAGTAGTAGGCTGCTCTCGCTTTACGCAGTGCTTTCTTATATTCATTGAGAGTAATATGCCAAATTAAACGAGATTCTTCAAGTTTAGTGGAACGCCATATCCTTTCAAGTTGTCTAGACTTTTGCTTTATTTTGCGGGTTTCGGCATTATGCCATGTTTTATTTTCTTCTTTTTCAAAGGAGCAACAGAGTCTAATTTTATTCGCAGCGCATCTATAGCACTATCAACAACATGATCAATTTGTGGTGGTGTACATTTTGTATAAGTTTCCTCCCCTACATGCAGACATGCTATCGAGTTAAGTATTGGTTGAATCTCTTCCTTAAATGTGGCTATAGCACTAACAGATAGGTTTCTGCTGCAAGAGCTTTTGACTAATGCTTTGTAGTCTCGTAATAGTACTTCAAAAGTTACTAAGAAATGGTCGGATAAAGCAGGATTATGCGGTTCAACTAATGGTTGCTCAATTTCAATACCATAAGTCAGAACAAGGTCGAGAGTGTGATTATAGCAGTGGGTTGGTTTATTTACACTCTGACAGAAACCAACATATTCTAATATAGAGTTAAATGCCACAGTAAGGCTATTTTTATCATCGTCAACATGAATATTAAAGTCACCTACGATAATTACTTTATCTGTTTTAAGAACCAAAGTTGATTAAAAATCAGAGAATTCTGATAAGAATTCTGAATAAGGACCTGGTGCACGATACACTGTAACAAAGATTGGCTGCAAAGTTTTCCAGGTCGGATGCGTAAGACTAAAAACGAGGCTTTCAAAGGAGGTAATGGAGGTACACTATTTAGGACTACTCTGCAGCTCAGGCAAATCTTCTGCTGATGGGAATAGACCCTCCTCCCTTTGCTACCATGGCAACCATTGAACTGTGTGACCTGCCAGTGGATTTTGTCTGTGTGCAAGGGTTTATGTTTAGCAAAAATAGAAGAGAACACACACCATGTCCAGTGCATATTTCAATACTGCACATCTCTCTTCCTGTGCATGTGTGTCTCATACCTGGACTTTTTTGTATCTGCATCTCAGTTGATGGTAACAGTGCAAAATGCCACCTGTTGGCATACCAGAGGCCTTGTAGCGGTGCTTGGCTGTCTCTCGTGCTGCTCTGCATTCCTAAGCTCCACGGGGGATGTTAACATTTCCAAACTCTCCCAGTGGAAACGAAAGAGCCGGAGCTCACAGTCCCGAGTCAGAGGGTTCAGGGGGAGAGGGACATTGACACTGTGATACAGAATATAATAGAGTTGTTTTGGTTATGGAGATTTGCTGTGCAATATTAAATTGCATTACAGATTTCTTCTAAAGCAACTTACCGTATTTTTCGGACTAAAATGGCGCGTTTCCACTGCAGCGGGTAGCTTGCTTTAAGTGTGCCGAGCCGTGCGGTGCCCGTTTTTGGTTGCGTTTCCACTTGGCCTAGTACCGGCTAGCGGGTCCTAATTCACAGTTTTTCTGGCCCCATAAAATCGTGGTTCTAGGGCCAGGAACAACCAGGCTGAGTCGGGCTGAGTATGCTAAACTAGAGAGAGAATCGCTGGCAAGGGGGCTACAACTACAACAAGATGAACATATTTGACCGTGATTTAATTGTAATACACGTTTAAAAATGATGCCGAAGTAACAACATACTGATACCGGTTAGTAAAAACCATGAATTAATGCTTTGACAAGTCTGCAGACAGACGGCAGGCGAAAAACCCTTTTAAAATGCGTGCTTTCTAAATGGAGCTTGGCTAAGCTAACGTTATATATGCTCCGACCGTCCACACTCACAACAACGGCCTATACAGACATAAATAAACCAGCGACTGTATTCGCCATGACACAGGCAGTCTGTGGTTTGTACTTGTTTAACTTTTGTCTAGTTTCTGAACAGATATGAAGAGCTGTGAGCTCTGAGTGCTAAGAGCTAACGGCTGTGTTGTTTTTCTGGGGCTCTCATTGAAGATGACGTCACGGCTCCGCCTACACTGCGTTACTATAGTAACTACCCCAGTTCCTAAACTGTAATGGAAGCGCAGCATTAAAGTGAGCCGGGCCTAATAAGGCCTAACCAAACCGAGCGAGGCCTGCAGTGGAAACGCGCCATAAGTCGCACCTGAGTATAAGTCGCTCTTATCAAAAAACGTGTTGTTAAGAGAAAAAAAACATATATAAGTCGCTTCGGTGTATAAGTCGCATTCATCCACTGAAGTCTTCATCCTCTGTGTCGCTGTGACAACTCCGGTGTCAATGAAGCAGCATATCCTGCTCCGGGCTGTGCTCAGACTCACCATCAGAATCAGCTCCGATTAGACCTTTCTGAATCTCGACAGAATGGTGTCGGTCATCACTAAAGCCCATGCTGTGTCAATTCATCCCACAACATCCTGGAAAGTTATGTGACACATCCTCCAGGTTGCCGTGACTTTTTTCTTCTTTGGTGGTACAGCAGTTTTCACAATTGTGCCATCTATTGGCCGGAGTTTGTACGCAGTCAGACAAAATTCAATATATAAGTCGCTTCGGAGTATAAGTTGCAGGACCAGCCAGACAGGTAAAACTTGGATAGGACTTATCCTGTTAAGCCCTGAGCCTGTTTTTCAGGTCTCAGGCTCGAAATTGACATGCCCAGAACAAATTACTATATCATCACTTATAAAAGGGGTAAATTAATAATCTTTTTTCTCAAAGCAATGATACACATGTGAGTTCGATGTAGAAATGTCAGAATCAATATAGATGTTTTTATTTTAAAGTAAATTCAGTAAAACCCATTACTTATAGTGAAAACCCCCCTTGAATGATGGGATATTAGACAAAAAGCTTAGGAATCCAAACTATAACATATAATAAATACCCTGTATCAAGATTGATGCAAAACAAGTTAATTTGTCCTTTTTAGAGATGTTTAGAAAAAGAAAAAAAACACCTCTGGGGTCATTTGTGTGTATTTGCCATATCTCTGGAACCCATTGGTCGATTGTAGTGATTGATACCTCTTTTGAACCATTAGAGCCAATCAATCAATCAATCAATCAATCAATCAATCAATGTTTATTTATATAGCCCAATGTTACATTTGTCTCAGTGGACTTCACAGTTTGTACAGAATATCAGTATGACAATACAACACCCTCTGTCCTTAGACCCTCACATCGTATAAGGAAAAACTTCCGGAGAAAACCCACAGTTTAAAGGGAAAAATGGGAGAAACCTCAGGGAAAGCAACAGAGGAGGGATCCCTCTCCCAGGACGGACAGACGTGCAATAGATGCCGTGTGTAAATTGAAAAGATAATACATTTGCAACATAGGTAGTCCAAATGTTTGGAAATGCATGTGTGTATAATGGGAAGATGAATCCATGAGGATATCCATCCAGGACCTATGATCCAGAGCCACGACTCAAGATCCAGCGCTCGCGATCCAGGACACAGGACCGCAGGATCATCCATGACTCCGGATCCCGGCATATATAGACACCAAAAAGAAAGAAATGTGGGGAAGCTGGGTTAATCGGAACATGAGAGTACACAGGTATATACAGAGAGAAGGAAGAAGTAAGATGTCCCCCAACAAACTAAGCCTATACAAGCAAAACGGGCTGAATCTAATCAGCCCTAACTATAAGCTTTATCAAAAAGGAAGGTCTTAAGCGCACTCTTAAAAACGGATAGGGTGTTTGCCGCCCGAACACAAACTAGAAGCTGATTCCACAAATGTGGAGCTTGATAAGAAAAGGCTCTGGCTCCCATTGTACTTTTAGAGACTCTAGGAACAACCAACATTCTGCATTCTTGGAACGCAATGCCCTAGTAGGCCAGTAGGGTATAATGAGTTCTTTAAGGTAAGATGGCGCCTGCCCATTAAGGGCTTTGTAGGCGAGAAGAATAATTTTAAATTCTATCCTGTGTTCTATAGGGAGCCAGTGTAAGGCAGCCAGAACAGGAGTAATGTCGTCCCTTTTCCTAACTCTGGTTAGTACACATGCTGCAGCATTTTGAATCAGCTGAAGCGACTTGACTGACTTCTTGGTACTCCCTGATAATAAGGAGTTACAATAATCCAGCCTTGACGTAACAAATACATGGACTAGTTTCTCTGCATCGTTTTGAGGCAAGATATGCCTGATTTTTGCAATGTTACGTAGATGGAAGTCAACAAAGAATCAAGGGGAAGTTCCTAAATCCACCTACATGTTACCATTGAGGAGTGAGAGTGATGCACACGCAGTTTGCCCAAACCAAAAGCTATGTTACGCTCTGAAAACTAGGCTTATTGCCATAAATATTACGATGTATTATCAGTAATCATTTCAAAGTGACACAGAGACATTGGATTAACCTTGAGCAGCGTTTATATGCGTTGTAATGCCATTGCACACAACTTTTGATCAGAAAACAGCAAAGGTAAGACATATTTGCCGTTTTGGCTACGTAAAGTGAAGTTGTGTGTTGTCTTTGCCAGCCTTCGCTGCCGCGAGTTTTGATCGCCCAGTGATGATACGTATACCATTGGAATCTGTGAAATCTCAGCTTTCAGGTGATATCTTGTTTGTGCAGGTCTGATTAAGTATAAAAGATCGCCAACGGGAGTTATGTGCTAAGTGCGTTAGCACTCTTTCTCTTAGTGAATATTGTTGTGATAGCCCCCGCCGGCGGGGGCTACCGGGCTTAACAGGTTAAAGTCCGGAAAATACGTTGACTGCAAGGGCTGAGGGTTGAACACACGGATCTTCCTCTGAGAGTTGCTCAGTGGCGCATTAAGCCAAAATGGAACGACTTTAAATTCAAAAAGTACAAAGGATTTGGACCCATAAATCATTAGCTAGCTTTAATAAGGGCTATACAAATGATCGTACTAGATGCTGATTTATAGATGTCTCTTTACCAATATCATTCAAAGGGAAAAGGTATATTTTGGCCCAATGACGTCACCGACTGACACCAAAGTCGTAATACCGCTGTTTGGTCACTATGAACATTTGACCGCTTACCCTCTTATTGGTAGATGCCCATTTCCTCCTGAGCCGTCTTAGTGTTTCAATCAGGAAACTGTATTGATGAAATTCAAACTCGATCCTACTGACAGTGAAACTACTGTATATCACACACTCTACACTTTATTATTGAGGTGCCATGTGACCACGGTAAAGGTTTGGCTAAGTAACAGGAATACATGTCTGGCAAACCACTTGTTGAAAGTCTGCATGTTTCTTTTTGTTTTTTTTTACAGATTTGTACCCAGCTTCATTCGCACAAAGAAGTGTATATCCATAAACTGTGATTTTAACAAGAAAAGAAACACTGCTTCTGCTGTTCATCCGGCTACAATATTTGTACTGTCATAACAGGGTTTCAAGGTTAGACCTTTACCCAGCAATTAAAACAAAGGAATTTTAGTATGACATTATTACATTTAGATGGAATCACATTAAGCAGATCCGCTCGATGGCAGAATATGTTCAGATTTGGCCAACTTTGACAAAATTGCACTGATATCCAATATCAAACCTGCTCTTAGACAGGTCATCCAACAACGTTTTTCTAAATCTTGCAATCAGTCGTGAATATTCGCCAAGCTTTAAGAACCTGTCTAGCAAGGAAATGCAATGAAACCTGACTGTCATTTTCTTGTTTTACCAGGGCCTATGTAGTAGATTCGGGTATATATATTAGAATAATGAAAAAAATGAGGGCCTCAGACACTCTTTCCACCAACCTCCTCCGTGAGTGTCGCAATAGCTCCTCTTTGCTTATGACAACAGATATTATTTGCACAACCCAGTGTGACCTACTTTCACTTGTCACACAAATGAACACAAAGGCTAGAGACACTGTGAAAGATAAATAAAACATTTTGGATTCTCGTGAAGATTTCTGATGCATTTCACATAGAACATTATTTGGTTCTATGTCACAACAACTCGATCCTCTCCTCTACAACTTGGTTTATTTTCTGCGGCTCCGCTCAAATGATTGATTTAGTTCCAGTTATATCTATCATGATGCTGTTGCGGTGGTGTAGATATCACCAGTTCCAGGTCAGAAATTAAAGATGATATCCTGACCAGCTAAACACACATACTCACACAAATGTGTATAACCTCTGTATCTAAACTTGCTACACTTGATTGCTATGTTTCCTTTGCCGAAACTCTTTCAATCCATTTACATAAGGCTTGTTTTACTGGATTTCACTGAGAAATATGCACATCTGATGATTACCTCGATCTTGTGTTTCACACATGTCAAAAGTTCAAATTATACATCAGCACAGTGGGGGAAAAAGCTGCTGATAATGCTTAGAGATCAGCCAGAGTACATGAATACACACACACACACACACACACACACACACACACACACACACACACACACACAGAGACCTGATAGGTCTACAGGGTGATGTCATGATTTGCAGCATGACATCATGTAAATGCTTCTATTTCTGACTCGTAAAGCAAACACGTGAGCAGAAAAAAAAGTGAGGCCTAGTCTTTATTTGTTAGGTTTAAATCATGCTGTACAGGAAACAGGGTCACTGGGGGCTCAACAGGCAATCGTGTGTAAACCTGAGCAAGAGAAAGTAACTCTGTCTATGGAGGCCTGTATGTATTGCGTATTACATATTACGTATTGTGTGTGTGTGTTGGATGGGATATAAGACCCATCTGTTTATGTACAGCATACACCATGTAATGTATATGTTAAAAGCGTGTGTGTGTGTGTGTGTGTGTGTGTGTGTGTGTGTGTGTGTGTGTGTGTGTGTGTGTGTGTGTGTGTGTGTGTGTGTGTGTGTGTGTGTGTGTGTGTGTGTGTGTGTGTGTGTGTGTGTGTGTGTGTGTGTGTGTGTGTGTGTGTGTGTGTGTGTGTGTGTGTGTGTGTGTGTGTGTGTGTGTGTGTGTGTGTGTGTGTGAGAACAATGCATGTGGATATGTGTTGTCATCCGCATGTGTGGAGCTTTATGAAGCTCTACATACGCTAATGGTTTAAGAGGATCGTGTATTCCATGTCAAGAGGGCACATGCTAAAGAGTGCACATGTAATCTCCCTGTTGGTCCGAGGAGGATTGTGATGATGTCATGGTATTAACTGATGTGCAGAGCATCCAGAGAGGCAGATTCTGGAAGTTCAGAGAGGCCATCGGAAACACAACTGATGTGAGTTCCAGGGTCGATAGAATACCAGGAAAAGTGACTGAAATTGATACATCAAATATTTATGCATATTCTATATGTTTTGGATAAATGCGTTCCTTTAACAATTACTTAAAAATACGTTAGTCATGGGGGGATTTTTTTTAAGACGTAATAATCAAGGAAGTCTTTTGAATAACGTTTGTTGACCGGGACTTTGCTGCAGCACAATAGCTTATTCCGGTATTTCTTATTTATTGAATTTGTTTGTTTCAAAAACATGCTTTACATTTTTTATTTGATATTATTCTGTTGTTTTGATATATATTTCCTTTACCAAATATCGCATTTATTGCGATTGGGATATTGCGCTAGTCCATATTCCTATGCATTTTTTATTTATTTGCAGTCTTAGATGCTACATAGTAATTTCAAGACAACATTCTTAAAAAGGTGCATGTTTCCCCCAGCTGAAATACATCTGATATCCTGGTTGTTAGGTATAGTAATGTTCTCAATAGGCGCTTTCACACCAAATCGCCAGAATGCCGACACCTCCTCCTCATCTCCACGCTCCCATGTTTTCTTTTGTGTTGCCATAAGTTAGTCTCTCTGCGTTTCTGCGCTAATGCTAATAATGCTAATGTGAGGACAATAAAATGGCGGCTTCACAAAACTTTTTGGGAGTTTTACGGGGCGTGGTTTGCAATCCGCCCAGCCAATCAGACATAGGGACCTTTTTCTCCCACGAAAGTACCTGCTCTCTAGCAGGGACGGAAAAGGGGGTAAAAAGGTTCTCATGAACTCCGTCCCTTTTTGGTGTGAACGCGACATTTCGGAACTATATCGGAACTAAAGTGGGAAAAGTACTGCAGTGTGAACGCGCCTATTGACGGCAGGGTTCATTGAGTTTGCTGGGTAGAAGTAACAATGCTGACAACTTCCTGCATAGCTAGCTACATTTGTATAAAATAATGACAACAAACGATGTAGCTCGTCAAAGTTGTGAGATAAGACCATTATAGCTGTAGAGGTTGTTGTTAGAGGTTATTTTAGCTAATAGACCCAACATGGAACAATCTAACTCTAAATGTGGCTGTTGGTCAGGCAGTAGAACTGTCTTGAGTGTTGTAAGTGAAGCTTATTCCTTGTTAAACCTTCTGTGTGTGAACTTCAGCACAGAGTCTTACCCCTTCATTTCATAAACATGGATATTGTGGTTATAGAAATGTACACAAAGCCTGTTCCTGAGATCAAAAATGCTGAACTGAGTTGTTTCAGAATAAATTCTCCAACGAAGTCCAAGGGAAAGGGGATCGCTATAAATATGGTGCCAACAACAGCAAATGGCTGGTGCAGGACTGAGTCCTCAAACCTGGAAATTACTTAGCATTTAACTACTTTGTGCTCCCTTGTTTCAAAGTCAATTTTTCTTCGAATGTGTTTTTGGCTAGATGCCTGAAATGAGGTCAGTGGTTAACACAAACACATTTTCACTTTTTGTTCCACGACATAAAATACAACAGTAAATACCCCACTGGTAAATGTAGGAAGCTTCTGTGAGTCATAAAAACAGCGGTTGCTAACCAGTGACTAAATTATATTACTAAACATCATCACACCAAACATCATCCTCCTTTAGCCTCGGCGGTGAGGCTCAGCCATTCAACCGTCACATAGTACGATTATAGTTCAAACACTAAGTAAGTGCATTGAACAAATCAATGACTGGATGTGTCAGAACTTTCTCCAATTAAACAAAGATAAAACTGAGGTAATGGTTTTTGGAGCCAAGTCAGAACGTTTAAAAGTTAGCGCTGAGCTTCAGTGTGCAATGTTCAAACCAACAGATAAAGCCAGAAATCTAGGTGTAGTCATGGACTCTGACCTGCGTTTCAACAGTCACATTGAAACAGTTACTAAATCAGCCTACTATCACCTAAAGAATATATCTAGGATTAAAAGACTAATGTCACAGCAGGATTTGGAAACACTTGTCCATGCCTTTATCTTCAGTAGACTCGACTACTGCAATGGTGTCTTCACAGGTCTCACTAAAAAATCTATTAGAAAGCTGCAGCTGATTCAGAACGCTGCTGCTCGAGTCCTCACTAACACTAAGAAAGTGGATCACATCACTCCAGTTCTGAAGTCTTTACACTGGCTTCCTGTGTGTCAAAGCCGCCAGTTGATGGTCACTGATCTAAAGTAACAGACAGAGAATCAGCACTTTTGAAACAGGACTGAAACAGAGGGGATTATGGGATGCTACAATGCACGATCTGTTTGGTATTTCAGCCAAACACTTCAGAGACATGTTTTGTATATATCTGAGACCTATAATAAATAAATGAAAAACAGTATAATAGGGGACCTTTAAGTTAGCTTTTTATTTCTGGCAATTGCATTTACTGTTCAACTATCAACAAGTGATGTTAATATGTGGAGATTATCCTGCTGAAGAAAATGTGTTAAGTATCATAGGAGTGTCTTTGCCAAAGTGCTTTGTTTTCTGCAATATTACAAAAGCAATGGAAAAGTCTCATTCTATGATACAGAATCTGCCAGAAGGGATTGAGTTTTACATTTTATAGAGATTTCCCCAATTTGCTACTCTGTCCCAGGTGAAACAGAAGGATCTGTCTGTAAAGCCTCAGAGTTCACAGATGACTCATTAAAACCATGGTTACTAAAACAGGCATGTCCTGTTGACCAGCAACACTACAACACTGCAGTGTGTATGTGTTCACGCACTAAATTATTCTCACAATCTCTACACAGTTGTTGTATCATCTCCCTGCCTCTCTTCACACATCTGCACATCCACTCATTCTGTACAGGGTGCCTCTCTGTGTGTGTCACATACTCACTCATTGGTGAGCAATCTCCTCTGCTTTGAGCAGCGGGGGGGGGGGGCACAGCTGAAGAGGGCTAAAATGCTCTCACAGTGCATTAACACTGGGACCTTTTAATAAAACAGCATCAAGGGAGAGTGCGCCTCTGTGGATAAAACGTACACACTGGATTGGATACATTTGAGCTGTCTCAGAAGTAAATCTCCCTAATACATTGAGCTAAAGTAGACTTAAATATATATAATAAATATACACTTTCAATAACTATTGGATTTCATTCCACCCTTAGAATAATTGCAACTCCGTTTTGTTACAGAGTCTGGTCGACATAGGGCTGTGTAAGAAAGACTCTATTATGCTTATTGGGCTTTTTTATGTAGGTTTTTATGCATGTAAATGGTCTGCAAAGGCTAAAATCTCAAAGTTCCCTTTTCCCTTTCCTTACTTTAGGACTGGAAATATAAGGCATTACAGCCATGAAAGCAGCAGTGATACATAACATTAAGAAATATATTTGGCAATTATCATACATAATATTGATTTGACCAAACTGTATAATATGAGTCCCTGTTCAGTGCAGGTCGTAATCAGATTTTGTGCTGCCCACGTTCGCTGCCCGTCTGATTAAATGCCAGCATTACCATCTAACCTTAGGCTGGGAAGTAGCACACACACACACACACACACGCACGCACACACATACACATATACACAAATACATACAGGCCTCCGTAGACAGTTACTTTCTCTTGCTCAGGTTTACGCACGATTGCCTGTTGAGCCCCCAGTGACCCTGTTTCCTGTACAGCATGATTTAAACCTCACTTCTCTTTTTTTTCTGCTCACGTGTTTGCTTTACGAGTCAGAAATAGAAGCATTTACATGAATATGACGTTTCCCTGGGGGGGGGTTCCATGGGAATGCTGAAGCTATTCTGACGAAGAGAGGAAAACTATTCCAGTCAGAGCTTGTTAAAAGTCAGAGGTGAACTTTTCATTGTGGGGAGGAGGGTGGTGCCATGGGAATGTGTTAAGGGTACTGTGAAACCACAGTCATGTCTTGGTCTTCAGCTCGCGGTTATCTGCTGGGTTTTATTCATAAAATAAGCGCTGTGTAGCTCATTTGGTAGAGCTAGGGGACCATCGTCGTGGGCTCATTCCCCCAGGTTAGATTCGAAACTCAGTGACTATTTACGTGCGTAATCCCCTGTGTTTCCTCTTTTCAACTCTGTTTCCCCAATAAATGCACTGTTGGTGCCAGATTAACGAAAAAAAAGAAAGATGCGAAGAAGCATCATCAATAGAGTGAGGGTTTCATTGGATGTATTTCTTCCTTTGAAATCAACTTCAACAAAAATAAAGACAATTCCATTTCCTTTGTATTACAACTATTACAGCTTTTTATTAGGAAAAAGCACAAATCATAATTATGTCGCCAGTGGAGACCGTCTGCTTTTTGAAATTACAAACATCACTGGCAGCAAAACATTGCAGCTGTACCAAATAAATGTTATTTCCTTGGATGGGATTCATTGTATTAATCCCCAATGGGGAAACTATAAACAAGACAATAACCAATACATCAACAATATGTCATTCACACAAAAATAATATTCACTTTCCCTTAAGCTCTAAATATGGTTTCTTCCAAATCCTGAAGGAGAGATCATGCTTTTAAGTTGCTAAATGTTCACCAGCTGGCTGCTAACTTTCTTCGTCTGCCATTTGCTGCCGGGCTGGTAGTGTTCACTGGGTTTTTAGGGCTTTTTCACTGAAAACAGCTGATTTCTGTGATTTGAAACAATGTTGAAGAGCAGAAAGTGAACCAAAACAATATATTGGCTGGCTGTGAAACCAATGTAAAACCGAGATAAAAGGTTTGATAGAGCTGAGGGGAGAGTCAGACCTCATTTCACACGCATTCGATTCATTTAACGTGTCCGTTCACGCAAGACCGCTGGAAACGCTGTAGTACATATGCCGGGCCTGTAAGTGGCGCTGCTGCCGCCACACAATACACCAAAAGCAGCGAAGAAGACCCCGGAGCATGGTTGCCATGGTTACCCTTCTGTTCATTCTACGCGGTGGACGGCGTGTGCTCCTGCTGTAAATCTCTCCTGTAGGCCCTGAAAGAAGAAAAACCTGGAATGTGCATCCATGTGGTGTTTGTCATCTCTCATAAAGTCGGAAAATTAGTGACTTTATTTACCATGTGTTTGTCAGAAGCTGGATCAATGACAATATCCACTAAAATATGTAAACAACGAATGCCAGTACTATATTATTTACATCGAAAGATCCTCCTCAGTCCTCAGTGTTTACAAGTGGATGGCTGTTTGTGTCCAAATGATGGCAAACGGGAATTTCCTATTTCACAAGGATCACCTGAACGCACCACAAGCCAAGCTCCGCAGCAACAGCGGAATGTAACACGTTGTATGTTCAGTTCACCAGAGAGGCAGGACAGCGACCAAGAAGTGCAGTTAAGGTAACGTTAGTAACTGCATGTCTGAATAAAAGTCCATAGGCGTATGTAACATATTAGTGCTTTCAATTTTTTTATTTTTTTTAAATCGCGGTAGATTTTGTCAGTCTCACGACGGTATTGGGACGTTTATTTACCGCGATATTCGATATATCGTTACATCTCTAGCAAAACACATATTTTCAACTCTGTCTACCCATAAGCCCCCCCCCCCTCTCAATCAACTTCCTCTTGACTGCCTTTTTATTTTTTACTTACTTGTTTGCCTGTCCTTGTTTGTCTACCCCCCCTCATACTGTAAAGCGTCTTTGAGTTGTGAAAAGCGCTATATAAATAAAATGCATTATTATTAATATTATTATGCATGTCTGACTTTGTAACAGTCCTATCGCAATGTTTGCAATGGTTTTTATCGATCCACCAGGTGGAGCAGGGATGATCTTTTCTTATGATATTTGATCTGAAGGTATGTGCTCCCTAAACCGATGCAGAGCATGCTCTAATAGGATTATATACATATCATGATCATCAGGTCATGAGCATGTGATGCTAAAGACAATGACCAACAAAGATGTCGGACTGGAGCATTAATTAAAGCTAATCTAATGGCGGTCTTAATGGGTGCCTCTGGTCCCAGAAATGTTCTACTGGGAGGGGAAATTGTAAATATTCACGGTCAGTGTTCACATGTTGACAGCCTGGGAGCCTGGAGTGCTTTGATTGTTTTTAATTATTAAAAGATGTGCAGAGAGAGGCAGCTAACCCTAATGCAAAGTGCTATTTGGAGGTTATTTATGCTTAACGAAAATGGTATAGTATATATTCTATTTCACCTATTATACATAAGAAGCTACTTTATCTAAATTAAAATATGTCCAGATTTTCTTTATGACATCACTATGTAACTTTTATTGGCTAGCGCATTGTACGTGAGGGGAAGGATATCTCTAAGCTATTGACCAATCACAACATAGCAGGCCAGCCAACCAATCAGAGCTAAGTACGAGACAAATAAAGGGCTTTTTGAACATTAAAGCATGGATACATGTCCCAGTAGAGGCATTGGAACAGTTTATTGAGGAACAGAGCAGAGGGCAGCTCAACATCCACTGTTCTCTGTTCTCCTCCTCTTGTTTCCTTTCAAAGTAATTTCAATGGATTCCTTTTTTCTGCACATTTGCACATTGCTGTAGATGGCACGATCCATTATGTTGTCCAAATGTTTCCTGTGGTATTGGTATTTTGACTAGCAATTTTGTTAAATTGTTTCGTTTATTAACGCTACAACATAGCGTTTCGTGAGTCGGTTGTCGTTGTTGGGTGAAAAGCAAACAGCTGTTTGCTGCTGAGCGCAGCGCGAGCAGGCTCCCGCTCACGGGCGCTCACGGGCGCTCCTTCACTACAGACTATCGTGCCACCTAACCATTCGCCAAAATGTTTTTAATACCAGCGGTAACCGGCCAAGCGCAGAGCAAAAAACAATCTTCAAATAAAAGAAAGTCACCGGAGGAGTTAAAGGAGAGTGACAGGGTGCATGAGAAGAAGAGTGAGAGAAAGTTTCAGCCAGCTTGATCGATGGAGTTGGCTTCTAGTGGGGCAGTGACGCGTCATAAAACCCTTTTATAATCTATCAATTAGATTTATGATTAGAAAATTATAAAAGTAGGGTAGACATGTGGAGATTATCCGGCTGAACAAAACGTGCATTTATCAAACAGGTTTGTTTTCCACAGACCTTATTTCCAGTTATTTTCCAAAACCCTGTGGAGAAATCCCATTGCTTTTTGTCGAGGGAACCAGCAGCTTACTTCCTGGTTTTATGACGCGTCACTGGCTGCACCTCTCAATATGATGCCAATATAAACAAGGTCTTCTGTCGGCTCTGTACATCAATGCCGACCTATGCTGACAAGTAAGTGAAGAGTAGAAAATATAAAGGTACAGATGTAGCACTCTAGAACAGACTCCAGCCAACAGCTTCCTGCCAAAGACCCAACGGATCCCAGTGGCTGGGAATGTTAAGCCCTCCCACTATTTTCCAAGAGGGCGTTGCCAGATTTTCAATTTCAAGATTTAACCATTAGATGGCGCTTCATTCACAAATACAGAAAGACAAGTTTCATGGACTTTCAGTACTTCAGTTGTGCAAGAGCACAAGAGCATTTGAACACATATTTGTTATGGTTTTCACAGGCTACTACAGTATAACAAAGAAACATCAATATTTTAGATCAAATAAAGTATATCTAATCTTGTAATTCAATAATATATAGTCTTTATATATTAAATAATCATAATTATAATGTAAATGTTTACACTTATTTGTTATGCTCATACTTTTACCTTTACAATAGTTTGCTTTAATATGCAGTATATTTTTTGTAATGTTTTTTTGGGGTTTGCTTCCTCCTGCTCCCTTTCGGACATTATATTATTATTAATAGGAATATATTATTAAGATAAGATAAGATGTTACTTTATTGATTGAACATTTTAGTTTAGAGTTCTCTGGCTCACATTCCGACCATTATTTAAAACAATAGGCGCTTTCACACCGTCTACAGTTTGATTTGCATAGAGGGAGCTGTGGCTGAATGGCCGGCGATTAGGTGTGGCGCATTTATTATTAGGTGATCAGAGCTGCCTGCCTGCCGTCAGATTTCATTTAAAAAACAGGTCTTGACTTTGTTTAAAATCCAAGGGTGTAACTTTGGTTTGAGAAGTGGGGGGGACACGAAACACAATTAAACATTTTTCCGATTTAATTCAATTTCCTGCCTTTCTACAAATATATTAGGGACTATGGTGTTAAAAAATCCAAGAAAAATGTTTAGTGTAGGGTTTGGAGGGTTACTTTGTAAATGTAATTAGTTACTGATTACTGAATACAGTAAAACTCCTGTCTCCTGTACACCAAAACATACCCACCACAGTATGTTTTGGTGAACAAGAGACACACAAAGCAAAAGGAAACTGAACGTGTTTTTACTGTTTTAATGGCTTATCAAGAGCACAACTGAAACATAACATCTGAAACGATGTAACAACATAATACACTTTTTGGGGATGCAGCTTGGGATGTGAGGAGTGAGGGACACGGCTTAGAACGGGCGTGTCGCCTTCTGTTCTGCCAGTGTTGGTAGGACATTAATTAAAATGTCGAACTCTGACTTCATTTTAAGGACATTTCGGCCAGGGGTGTAGAGCTATATTTGTTTAAGCCTATTGTATGATAACTTTGTGATTATTATTTATTTTCAAATGCTTATATGCCACCCATTTACACCGCTCTTCCCGTCAAGAATTGTAATTTGAATAGAATTTAGTTTTAGTTTCTGGATCTCACGGAGAACACTGTCCCGCTTCATTGTAGGATTTCTGCCTTGTCTCCACTTTATAAATAAGTAATTAGATAGACTACCTTACCATTAGGCTACTGCGCTCATAACGAATGATAAGAATAATGCCGGCGTGATCATGCCAGTCTTTGTTTCATGCAAAAAGACCCAATAAACACGGAGATACGATGATATAAAGTTAATACAAATATATTTCAAAAGTATGAAAAATGGAAGCACATATATTTTAATATCTTCGCCGTATTTTATCATTTTACATGATTGAGTTTATTTAAGGTAATTAGATAGAAGCCCTTTTTGATCAGTAACACATTTAGCAGTTGAGTGTGACTTGCAATGACAGTGTTGTGTTTTTATTTTATGAACCTTTTACATTAAAAATTGTTGTTGAATATATAAATATTATTATGAATATGGATAAATAATAAAGGCTATTTATTATAAACGTTAGTCCTTAACATCTATCACTGTGTATATCACCATTCTTTAATTACATGTTTGATACGTTTTTATGAAATAAGAAATTTAAAAAACTAAAATTTAATTATCATATCATATATTATAATGTATTGTATTATTAAGTAATATCATAAATTAACCCAATTATAGCAGATGCCACATTGAATGGATGAACACATTTATGCATCAATAATTACAATGGAGTATTTCTAAATACAAGTTGTAAAAATACTTATATGTATTTAATACTAATAACATAATGATTAATTTTACTTTCAGATGATAATACTTTTCAGGGTTAGGGTTAGGTCCGGTCTGACAGCGCTTAGCTCTCTGCTGCAGAGAGGAAGAGAAGATCACTGCTCTAAACAAAGTCAAAAATCGTACATCCAAACTGAATAAATATAATTAATTATTATTAATACGTTAAGTCTTGTTCATTGTTTTTCACTTTTATTAAATGTTTGATATATCCGGCACATACCCTTTCATACCGGCAATGCGTTATAGAAGCATAGGGGGGTGGGGGCTGGTGAACGGTATAGTCAATGTTTGTAAACACTGTGAAATGTTGACTTTATTTGATCATTTCAGTTAAAAACTAACGTTCATATTTCTCTTTTTGAGAAGAGAAATATGAATATGTTAGTGGCTGACCCAGCCCCATGGTCTGTCACAGTAGTGCGGGAAAGAGAAGTGCACTGTTTTGCCTGGCTGGACCTGTATTTTACAGGAAAGGAGTGAGCAGAGGGTGGAGTTTTCGATTCTTGTTCTGTTTTCTGTGAACAATCCTCACCTTCTCAGACTTTCAGTTGCGAGCGCTACTAAAGAGACGCGCTACCATGGAAACCAAACAATGGTGTAGCTGTAAGATCAGGGGGGGGGGGAGAGAGAGAGAGCTGTGCCTGATGGGCCATTAGGTGTGTAAACACACAGCTGAGAGCTGCCGTTTCATTCAGAGTGTTTAAAAAACGGTAACAACGGACTATTTTTCTTAGCGGATGCATGTCAATTTAAATCAATACATACAACTATTTTTTAAATCAATAAAAACATTTTCTAAATCCATAAAAGCATTTCAATTAATATTGGGAGTCATGTCGTTAGTTTGTTGAGAATGTGGCCATGTAATAAGCGGGATAATGTGCAGCGACTTGGTCATTATGGGGAAAATAACACCCTTCATCCAGATCAAGATCCCTCCGCGTCGGGACACTGATTTGCCTGACGAGGCTCCATTAAAATATAAACATTTCTAGTGAATTACTGAGTTTAGGCACGTTAATAACGTTTTAATGAAGTTGACGACAGTATATTCATATTTGTCAGTGCTTTCATGTACATTCGGCGAACATAAACATAAATGATCGTGGTGAAGATAAATTAGAATTAAAAATTGAGAGCATTTCCTCCCGTTCGTTTTTGGAGCCGGCGGGCTTCCTGATGTTTTTTGTACAGTAGTTGTGGACTAACCAACATTATTTTGTTAAATAAAAACATGGTGATGCTTTGTAGCCTAAATGATTTCATGTCTCTTATTTAGCACACAGTATGATCCTGTCCGTGACATATGGATCTTAACAAAGATCCGCTATACAGTAGTAGCCTACCAGACATAAATCTACCGTACTGTATCAGAGTTTATTTCACATGAGCTCCAGTGTGGAACCCCACTGCACCCCCTGGTGGATCAATGATCCATTGCAGCTGGCTTCATTATAATTACATTTATTTATCAAGGGGGCGGTCTCAAGTTACGCTGGAGGTTTTCCCTTGAGCGTGGGCAGAACCCGTGCTGGCCACGGCCCTCGCGTTTCAAACTGTCTGAAATGAGGTGCTACATCTGTATTGGCTATAGGGAAATGTCCCAGCAGTTTAGGATAATGAAGGATCTAATCTAATCTATAGCTATTACATTTCTAACTCCTAATGACAGGAAGGCAGAAAGTGCATTATACAAATAATAATACTCATAATAGCAGACATTTTTTAACAATGACCACAATATCATTATTTTAATAAACCAAATATGAACAATTGAGGAACATGAGGAAGAACTGATTGTTCAAATGTTGTAGTTCAAGTAGTAATGTAGTTAGTGCATAAATTACTATTGCAACAAATGTGTTAATTTTCTTCATTATTAGTCGATTTGTTTTGGACCAATGCTCCGGGCCAGTGGTTACAATGGTGGGGCCAGTGACAATACCCTTAATGTCTACCCCTGAGTTTATTTGTATTTATTCCACAATGATGCTGGTAGGTGCTTTACAGGAACATGTTGTGTAGAGAGACAACCTCTCTTCGTGCTTCCCCCTCATTTTCTCTAATTTCTACACTTTTTTCCCGCTGATGAATGTCCGATGTGTTAGGTAATACCACCCACTTACCCGTAAGCACTTGTGGCAGAAAATAAATGCAACCACATGCTGCCATGCGTGCGTGCGTGCGTGCGTGTGTGTGTGTGAGGTTCAAAACACAGTGTCAGTAAGTAGTAGAGCCAGGGTTGTGAGAGTTACTTTAATAATGTATTGCGTTACATTTACTATTTACCTGTAAAATAAATGTAATCAGTAACCTAATTTGAATATCTAAATATAAAAGTAATGTAATCTGATTACTGTCCGTTACTTTTGGATTACCTCAATATCAAATGCAACACAAATAAATACATAACATAATAGGAAAACAATCGTTTCTTTTACTTTAGTGTTTTATGTAACAATGTGATCTTAGAAAATCAGGAACCAAAATATTTAATATCAGAAATGTGTCCTCTGGTCAGAGATGTTATCGATAGGAAATGCTGCCTTTCATTCAGCATATTTAGCAGTAGCCTATACACCAACACTGAAACACATGAGCACATACTACAGTTTAAAAAAGCAGAAATAAAATCTCAGCTGAATTAAAGACAGGACAAATGAACCAAAGAAAGTCAAAACCATAAAGTAGATTCAGGCAGTAGGCGTATAGATTCACACTTAAAGTATTATCCTACAGAACAGAACAGCTGACAGAGAAGAGAACACATCTAGTCCTTTACAACAAACACTATATGCTCTTTTTTGTTTTACTAACATTGTAATCCTGCTAGTGATCTGCCATTTTTAGAAATGTATCAGTAACCTGATTGCATTTTTTGTATGTAACTGTAATTGAATACAGTTACCTTTTTAGATATGTAGAACACCCAACACAAAACGAATATCTAATACCTATTATGTAAAAAAACAACATCTAAAATCCATTAATAAACCAAACAAATATTTTAATATTGATGAATAACAATGTAAAATAAACAGTTGCCAATAGTGGCCGTTATTCATTTCCCTCTACACACTGTATGTAAATGCTTCTCTCCATCACAACAGATGCTAACCATGCTTTGTGATAGATTGAGGGAAAGCCATTTGTCATATGCAGAAAGCTGCGTCTTTTCTGCTGCTCTTAAACCCCCTTCAGATCCCTTTAATGATGTATAGGATTTAGAGGATAACTCTCCTTTTCTGTTTGTCTCTGTTTCTATTGGATCCGCGCAGCTCTTATGCAATGCTCGTGGCATTACGTAAGTGTTGGGGGCGGCAGTGACCCGGGTTGGGGGGGTCAAATGTTGTTCCTCTGCCCGTAGAGGAGTGAAGTGCCGTACTTCTCCGCCCTGGTCAATCCACATTGATCTCACACAGCTTGGGGAGTTTGTGTCGTTCTCATAACCAAGCAGCAGTCATTTATTGTGCATTATTTAGAGTATTTCATTAAAAAAGTATTTAAGCCAAGCTATACGGTGCTTCATGACCTTTGGAGTCGCTATAAGTCGCATAACAAATAAAAAGGACTAGTTCAACAAAATAAAAAATAAAAATCTAATTAGATATACTCTAGTGATCCTAAATTTGGAATTGCAATTGCATTGCACATGAAATAAAAAAGGAGATCAATTGTAGTACAGTAAAATAGTAAAATATTTACATATTGACAGTGAAGATGTAGATCTTTAGAATATCTGTATTGAATATACAATATACTGAATGGATGTACTTTGATAGGCATGACAGATTTACTTAAAACTTGTTTCCATATCTGAAATAGTCCTTAGTTGACTTTGTGCACGGCTAAGTAAATGTATTTTTTTTAATTTTACAAATGTGCAACTATTTACCTGTGTTCCCAAAAAATTCATATTTCTTTGAACCTCTTTGCAAAACTTGTAAAAAATTGCCATGTGTAAATGCCCATGAAAAGTGTCAAAGAATACCAGAGACAATTAAGGCTCATACCAAAGCCAGAGGTCCATGAAGAAAAATAAATGAAGTGAATTACAAAACAGCCACACGAACATGCATCATCCATAAGTGGAACAAGAAGCGGATTGTGATAGGGTGATTAACCCCACTCTCCCATTCAGGCATTCACACATTCAATTAAATGGTTGTAAGCCGCCGCATGTCTCTGCAGCACGGAGGTATTTAGCTGCCTGGGAAATCAGTTAAAGAGGACGATTTCTGCTCATTTTCAGGTAAATATTTGTATGTAGTGCGCAGTGGTTGCGTTAGACTTTTTCGTTGTCCGTCATTTTGACAGACAGGATGGTAAAATTTCCGTCATAATCCATTATTACCCGTCATTTTATTTGATACAAGTTTTTTAAGAGTTTTAATGATGAGATGAGACATATTTCATATTTATGTTTGGGTACTGAGCAATTCATTCATTCATTTTTTTTAATAATTTACGGTGGCCCTGAAGTGCAAGACACCACAGCATTGGATGGAACACAGCAAAAAAATGTAAATTCCTGTCTCCGCCTAAA
Source organism: Pseudochaenichthys georgianus (assembly GCF_902827115.2). NCBI lineage: Eukaryota > Metazoa > Chordata > Actinopteri > Perciformes > Channichthyidae > Pseudochaenichthys > Pseudochaenichthys georgianus. The sequence goes on along the minus strand of NC_047517.1, from coordinate 10,039,611 downwards.
GAAAACCCATTACTTATAGTAAAGACCAACCTTGAATGATGGGTTAGTAGCCTAAAAGATTTAAGATTTAGGCAAAACCAGTGACATTTGACCTTTTTAGAGAGGTTTATGAAAATAAAGTCCAGGCGGAATTATCTTTGGGCACATTTGGTTCCATCAGTGCCATTTGACCTTTTTCAGGTACCAGACTATAAAAATCATTGTATTACATTGAATCATCACTATAGGTATTCATTCCACCCAAAACAACAACAAAAAATATTTAAAAATATATATATTTATTTTTTTAAATAATTTTTTTTTTAATATATTTTTGTGTGTGTACTAGGTGTGTGTAAGTGTTTGTGTATGTGTAGGTGTGTAAGTGTAGCTGTGTAGGTGTGTGTAGCTGTGTGGGCATGTGTGGATGTGTAAGTGTAGCTGTGTGTGTATGTAACTGTACCAACGCACTATACAATAAACTACACTGTACTGTAGGTCATTGTGTGTAAGTGTACTTGCACAATAAAAAAAACAGAAACATAAGTGACATTTGACTCCAACTGGGGCAGATTTATTTCAAACATTTTACCAACACACTTTAGGCATGTAAAAACAAACATTTTACCAACGTACTATACAATAAAACCACACTGTAGGTTTGTAAAAACAACAAATATTTTACCAACACACTATAGGCATGTAAAAACACACATTTTACCAACGTACTATACAATAAAATCACACTAGGTATATAAAAACAACAAGTATTTTTTTTTAAATAAACACTCGCAAAGCGTTATACCTACCTGAACTTTATACCTACCTGAATGTTCCAGTATTTAGGTCGTGCCACTCCCTGAAACAGTTCTTTTTGACAGTGAAGCACAGAGGGACCTGGCACTTCCTGCAGTACACAGGTGTCTTCACCCTTTTGAGTCCAGCATCTAGGCACCTCCTGCAGTTCTTCCTGACCTTGGTGGCATCTTCCCCATAATACTTGGGCATGCATGTGAGTGGTGGAGGAGGGGGTGGTTTAGGTGCAGGGCCTTCAGCAGGGCCTTCAGCAAACTCCAACAATTCTGCAGCAAGCTGCTCCCTGAAAGTCTTCTGGGTGTGTGGCTTTGTCCTGCTTGGGTCACACCCCATCTAACAAATGTGGAAAAACAAAGAGATTAGATTAATTCACTGGCTTATACTTATAGGATAATATTGGACTATAAATGAATAATATTACACCAAATAAATAAGTAAACACATGTATATTCATTCACTGGCCATTCATTTAGAAAATGTAACTCCAAAAAGACAAGTAACACTATTTAGCATTTTGGCTAATCATTCCTGTTGGCTAAGCTAACACTGTGATGCAGTTCCACCAAACACAAAAGTAATATATAAAAAGGATAATATTGGACTATAAATTAATAATATTACACCAAATAAATAAGTAAACACATGTATATATGCATTCACTGGCCATTCATTTAGAAAATGTAACTCCAAAAAGACAAGTAACACTATTTAGCATTTTGCCTAATCATTCCTGTTGGCTAAGCTAACACTGTGATGCAGTTCCACCAAACACAAAAGTAATATATAAAAAGGATAATATTGGACTATAAATGAATAATATTACACCAAATAAATAAGTAAACACATGTATATATTCATTCACTGGCCATTCATTTAGAAAATGTAACTCCAAAAAGACAAGTAACACTATTTAGCATTTTGCCTAATCATTCCTGTAGCTTCTTGGCTAAGCCAGCACTGTGACGCAGTTCCACCAAACACATAAGTAATATATAAAAACAGAGAGATTACATACCTTTCCCGTGGTGGAAGTTCAACTTCCGAGTCATTACTGTCCGGATCCAGGTCTGGCTGAAGGAGATCTTCATCATCCAACGAAGAGTCATCTGGTATGATCATAGCCCCGCTATCGTCAGCTAGCATCTCTAGCACCTGCTCGCCTCGGTGGTGAAGCTCTCCCTTCTGGCTGCGTAATGCGTAATGGAGCCGGAGCGGGCGTAGTTTATACTACGCAGGATCATATATTTGGAACCCATTGGTCGATTTGGGTGATTGACACCTTTTCTGAACCGTTAGAGCCAATAGAATCGAGTTAGCACACACTCAGAGCTCACAGCTCCTCATATCTGTTCAGAAACTTGACAAAAGTTAAATATGTACAAACCACAGACTGTCTATGTCATGGCGAATACAGTCGCTGCTTTATTTATGTCTGTATGACGTTGTTGTGAGTGTGGACGGAGCAGCTAAAGGTTAGTGTAGCCTGATGGATCCGATTCCATTCTGAAAACACGCATTTTAAAAGCTTTTCGCCTGCCGTCTTGTCTGCAGACTTGTCAAAGCATTAATTCATGGTTTTTACTAACCGTTATCAGTATGTAGTTACTTCGGCATCACTTTGAAACGTGTATTACAATTAAATCACGGTCAAATATGTTCATTTTGTTGTAGTTGGTATCTCCCATAGGATTTACATGGAGATACTTCCCGCCCCCTCTCCAGCGCGTCTTGTTTGAATGACAGGAGCAAACACAGCTGACAGCCGCGGTGAAACTCGAGCGATTAGAGCGATGTGAATATTGGGTGGTCTACAATAGTATTTACATGGAGATAAGCCCCTTAAAAACCATGAATTAATAAAGCATTAATTCTGTGTTTACTCCTGTGATTCAAAAAAGACGCTGGAGAGGGGGCGGGACGTATCTCCATGTAAATCCTATCGGAATTGGATCGATCAGGCTAAACTAATCTGTAGCTGCTCCGCCCACACACACAACAACATCATACAGACATAAATAAAGCAGCGACTGTATTCGCCATGACATAGACAGTCTGTGTTTTGCATATCTTTAACTTTTGTCCAGTTTCTGAACAGATATGAGGAGCTGTGAGCTCTGAGTGTGTGCTAACAGCTAACGGCTGATGTGTTGGGCCAATCACGAAGTCATTTCTTGATTGGCAGCAAAAACAACCAATTACAGCAGTGCTTCTCTGGCTGGCTCTGTCCAATCACAAACAATAAGTGTTCTCCCTAAGGAATACCCTTTCCGTCCAATGTGAAATGCTGTGGTGTTTTGTGAAATGCTGCGGTGTTTTGTGAAATGCTGCGGTGTTTTGTGAAATGCTGCAGTGTTTTGTTAAATGCTGCGGCGTTTTGTGAAATGCTGTGGCGTTTTGTGAAATGCTGCGGCGTTTTGTGAAATGCTGTGGTGTTTTCTGAAATGCTGTTGTGTTTTCTGAAATGCTGTTGTGTTTTCTGAAATGCTGTGGCGTTTTGTGAAATGCTGTTGTGTTTTCTGAAATGCTGTTGTGTTTTGTGAAATGCTGTGGCGTTTTGTGAAATGCTGTTGTGTTTTGTGAAATGCTGTGGTGTCTTGCACTTCAGGGCCACCGTACGATATAGATGTTTTTATTTTAAAGTAAATTCAGATGGAATATAGTACAAACATGTAAATTATAATGTCCGCCTAAAAAAAAACATTACTTATAGTGAAAACCACCCTTGAATGATGGGTTAGTAGACTAAAAGCTTTAGGAATCCAAACTATAAAATATAATAAGTACCCTGTATCAAGATTGATGCAAAACAAGTGAAATTTGACCTTTTTAGAGAGGTTTAGAAAAATAAAGTCCAGGCGTACTCACCTCTGGGTAATTTGGGAACCATCAGCTCCATTTGAACGTTTTCACTGTAAAAATCATTTTATTACTTTGAATTATCACTATAGGTATTCATTCCATCCAAATACAACTGTTGTGGAAAAAAAACAAAAAAAAAACATACTCTGTTATCCTCTTAGGCCCCACGGACCCGAAATTGCGTCATTTGCAGGAAACAACGTCTAAGGAACCTTGATATTTAATAAACTATGAATATTTTATATCCATACTTCTTCTAGCTCCACATCCAACACATTGTTTATGACCGTAAAGACACAGAATCTAACGGTGCCCACCTCAACACTGAAAGATACAAACTTGCGAGGTTAACTCGCGTTACTAACATGCGCTAGGCTAAAATAGCTTACCTGCTTCATTAGCTTAACTAGCATTAGCAATGCACACACCCACCGCGTGTTCCAATGAAAAGCATACAACGTCAACACATTTCAGTATAACACACCAATTGCTATATTACTCACCTTTGACAAAGTGAAGCAGGGTTTCTATGTACTGAGAAGTGGGTAGTTTAATGAGTCTGTTGACGACAAAACCTCCACGCACACACACAGCCAAGGCAAGCTACCTGAATTAAGTCTCTCCCTAAACCGGCAATACCGGAAATGTGACATCCGGTTTGTCCTTCACAATAAAGTTTTTCAAAATAAAGGTACATTTAATATTGACGTATCAAATTGATTCAAATGTCTTACACAACACATGTATCGAGACAATAAATGAACTGTTTATATAGCCGATTAACAGCTTTTCTACAGATGTCGCAGAACATTTTGCCATCTTCCCTCCTCAGCCACTTAAACTCTTGCTCCCACTGAACCAGGTACTCCCGCTTGAACTCCTTGCCACTTGCTTGCCCCTCTGCCGCTGGCTGAACGTTGTCAGTTTGAGTCTTACTGGCTTGTCCTACATCCTCCACCGCATCAATCCCTCTTTTTTCACCTCGTTTATCCACACCATCACAATTACTGGGCTTATTAAAAAAGCTTCGGACGATCAGCTGCTGTGACATTTTGCGATTGCTAAAGCCGGTTAAACAACGAGGTAATCAACGAGGTCAAAAACAAGACTAGACAATAGCTACTTAATATACACACACTTGCCACCAACTGGACAGGGGTGTGAATGACTAAATAATAGTTACAGACTACAGTAGAGTACAGTACATTGCCCAGTCTACCTGGCCACTAAGGATGTATTATAATGTGGGCCGCTGGTGGGCATTTTGGCACTGTTGCGAGTTGTGTTAATCTGTCAAAATGACGGATGGCTTTCAGATTTTTCCGTCATTGTTAGAAAAAATCCGTCATTGACGGAAAATATTCGGTTAACGGTAACGCGACCTCTGGTAGTGCCTCTACTGTGACAAGTCTCCATGCTTTAATGTTCAAAAAGCTCTTTATTTTTGCACTGATTGGTTAGCTGACCAGCTCTGGTGTGATTGGTCAACCTCTTAGAAATGTCATGTACAATGTGTTGGAGCGCTGGACAATAAAAGGGCCAGTGTTACATAGTGATGTCACTATGTTACAGAAGTAAACAAAGGAGTCCAATGGAGGCGTTTCAGGCACAAACACCTATATAATACACTACAGGAAACGGAAACCCCATGAAGAAATATAGGGCCTCTTTGAGGGGAGTTAATTGAATAATTGTCGGACAAACTAAAGTGACAAATGAGCCTTTGAATAAATGCTGATGGCTTGTTAACACAATAGTCTTATCCACTTTATGTCATTTTTGTGTGAGCTTTCCACCATGGGAAATTAGGGGTGAATTTGGCAATTTGCATTGCAGTTTAAAAATAAACCGTACAAGGGGCTAGTCATAATTTCTACAAATCATTAGAAGGCAACATTAAATAATGAATACCTAAATAATGGAGTGCTAGTCACTTAAGCTGTGCTTGGGCATCATATGTTTCTCTTTGAATTACAAATATTTTTAAATAACTTTAGATAAGATAGGTGCTTTTGAGTTCATGTGTATGCTTTTGAGTACATCTAATATTCCTGGGCTAAAGACATGACCCGTCTAATAGAGACTAACAACAGTCTGTCCCATCCTTTTTACTTTCTGCTGTGTGCATCCTACTCTACAAATCCGTTCAGAGAGGCTGCAGACTGCACAAAATACCAGATAACTCAGATTATACATTTCCAGAAAAAGCTTTAATGTAGCAGCTACTGTAAATCATATTGATTTGTTTTCGCTTTCTCTAAATCCGGGGATTATGTAACGGTTTTGTTTCACTCACTGTTTGACATCCATTTTTTCACAGAATATTTAACAAGATTACTGCGGTATGAGAGGGTGACGTAATGCCAGTCCATCCACCGTCCTTGGTATGAGTTAGTTTCATCCTAAACCATGATGGATGCACAAATATCACTGGTGATGCTTAAAATGAAGAAAGGAGCATTTTGACATTTACATTTAAAGCACTTCCCAGAAGCTTTTATCCAGAGTGGCAGAAGGCAAAAGGAACATAAATCCTCATGCCATGTAACCAAATGTACAAGAAGGTCAGCGGTCAAAGAATTACATTTGTGTCATGTGTTTAGGTCGTTTTATTTAAGTAAATATTCCTGCTTCCTTGCTTATCTTTCTTACAGTGCAGACGCTTTTCTGCTTGCTCCTGCCTCTGCTTACTTTTTATGCTGATTTTCCTATTCTTATTCTCTGAAAACTTCGAGCAGCGGCTCCTGGACATTAACCTATCACTGGGACAGTTCATCTTCGTAAATAGACGGAGGTTTTCAGCCATATTTCAACATTTTTTCGGCGACCCCAGTCTTACAGTAGCGTGGCCTAGCAACAGCTAAAGCCTGGTAGGCTACTGCATGCTATTTAGCTTAAGCTAGTTGGTAGAAAAATGCCTCCGTTCTCTACAGATGACTTCCACAAACTTCTACAGAAGATGGCCGTGCTGGAAATGAAAATGCAACGGCTGGAAGTTAACGTGGAAGTGAATGGACTATGTTGTGGGAATGACACCACTTTACCAGTGTTGAAAAATAATGGACAAAGGCATGCTAACTCACAGCTAGTTAGCAGCTACAAGGATTCCAAGGAACAGGAGGGCTGTGTACCGGGTCATAAATCTACAAGTGGTGGTCCTCCCTGGAACTCTCTGGGTGCAAAGCCTAAGAGTAAATCATTTTCATGGGATTTGGGAGGAAGGATAACGTGCAGAGCCCAACACTCTGAAATATGTGATGCGACCGGCTGGCCTGCATTGTTATCACCCAAGAGGAGCGCCTCTTCAACCCCTAAACAGCAGTGGACAGCTGCTAAAGGAAGAATTACAAAAAATCCTCCTAAACCACCAAGTGTGCCAATCCAGAACAGATACGCTCCGCTGACCGAGAGCCGGAGATCTCTTTCTGATGACCTGGATAACCCGTCCTCTTCACACAGCAGGGTAAGGACCAATAGCTACTCCAAAAGTAAAAGGCTAGAGGGAAAGCTAACGACTGGGCCTGAAACTCTGATTGTGGGTGACTCTGCTGTAAGAGATGTAAAAGGTCTGTGTAATAAGAACAACACCAAAGTACTCTGTTTTCCCAAGGATACAGTCTCTGACTTGGCTGAGAAGATCCTGCATATTGGGGCTGAACATCCGACTGTGAAGAATGTGGTACTACATATTGGAACAAATGATGTTGTGAAAAAAGAGTCAGAAGTGCTGAAAAAAGACTTTAAATGTCTGTTGGAAACTGCCAGCTCTCTAAATGCAGAGGTGTTCATCAGTGGCCCTCTACCGCCAGTCAGAAGAGGAGTGGAGAGATTCAGCAGATTGTTTGCACTGAACACCTGGCTTTCAACTGTCTGTACTGACCATTCTGTGCATTTTATTGACAATTTTAACTTTTTCTGGGACCGCAGACATCTTTTCAAGGCAAATGGAGTTTGCCTGAACAAGTCAGGAGTGAAATTGTTTATCTCTAACATATTCAACTGCCTGCGTCATCAATCTGTTCCCTCTGCCAAGGACAAGCGGCAAGAGGAATCAAAACAGGAGATAGACAAAACACATCGCGCAGAAAACCCTGAAGAAGTATCACTGCACCCGCCTGAGGAATGTTCTGATTATGGGAGACATATGAGACACATGGAGGAGTCCCCACCGCCCGTCACCCCCCCCCCCTGTCAACGCCTTTGAGGATACTCCGTTCACCCTTTCGCCCTCGCCCACCCTCCTGGAGATCGTGGAACACAAGAAGGAGATACAGAGGGCTGGCACCGATTCCTTCCTGGATTTCAAAGACCAGACTAAGGCGATACGCAGGGCTGGCAGCATGTCCTTTACCCCCGCTCCTCAACGACGCCCACCAAAATCACCAAAGCAGAGACGTGCACCATCTCCCCCGGCTTCATCACCATGCCTACCACAATCAACCAAACCAAAACAATCTGCAAACTGATATCTGCTGGGTCCAGGCTCAAGGGCGTATGGCACTCAACTCTTTCCAGGACATGCCCGGGCCCTGCCTGCCAGTAGCTTTGCCGATATCTGTGTTGATAGGTAATAGATTAAGAGCGGTGAATGATCTTAGATACAGGAAGCACTCAAACGTTTGTGTGAGTTTATCTAATTTAGCAGTGATTCCATGTCAGCCACAGCTTGTTACATAAAACATGACTGATAGTGTGTTTAACGAACTTAAACTAGCTTTATTAAATGTCAGGTCTTTGGCAGGAAAAACATTTTTAATCAATGATTTTATCACTGAGCACAATCTTGATTTTATGTTTTTAACAGAAACTTGGATTGAACAAAATAACAGTGCAGCTGTTCTTATCGAATCAACCCCTCCCAACTTTAGTTTTATGAGTCAGGAAAGAATGCATAAGAAAGGGGGTGGAGTTGCTATTCTGTTCAATGATTCCATTCAATGCAGGAAGACATCGTATGGAAACTTTGATTCTTTTGAATATGTGGCCCTTCAGCTGAAATGCTCCTCTCGAGCTCTGTTCCTAAATATCTATAGGCCACCCAAATACTGTGCAAGCTTTTTTGATGACCTTACTGAACTGCTGTCTATAGTGTGTATTGACTTTGACCGTCTAGTCATTGTTGGTGATTTTAACATCCATGTTGACAACCCCCAGGACAGAGGGGCTAAAGAACTGTTTTGTGTTCTTGATAGCTATGGACTGACTCAGCATGTGACGGGGCCCACGCACAATAAGGGGCACACTCTGGACTTAATTATCTCAAAGGGTCTGAATATCTCTAAGGTTGTGGTGACTGATGTTGCACTGTCTGACCATTCCTGTGTTTTCTTTGAGAGCTCTATTTCTGTTCACACAAGTGTTCAAAAAGAGGTAACCACAAAGCGATGTTTAACTGAACACACTAGGGAAATGTTTACTCAGAATTTTTCTTCCACACTTGCCCCTGCTAACACCTCAGTAAATGAGCTAGTAGATCATTTTAATTCAAAAATTAAAAATGTTATAGATGCCATTGCTCCAATTAAGGTAAAGGAAGTGACTGGGAAGAAAATATCTCCATGGAGAAAGGCCATGACTGTTAAAACAGAAAAAAGAGAATGTCGAAAAGCTGAACGCAGGTGGCGAAAAACAAATCTCCAGGTTCACTTTGAAATTTATAAAGAGAGACTTGGCCTTTATAATTTGGAATTGAAAAACGCACGACAATCATTCTTCTCTGACATCATTACCAAAAACAAAAACAACGCACGTGCCTTGTTTGCTACCGTCGACAGACTAACTAACCCCCCAGTGTCAGTAGCCTCTGAATTTCTATCCACCAGGGCGTGCAATGATTTTGCCTCCTTTTTCACTGACAAAATTCAGAAAATCACACAAGCAGTCAGTGCCTCTGCATCAGGAACAGCAAATGTGTTGTCTCTGTGTCCACTTAACATCAATTCAAACACCATGACACAATTCCATCAGATTAATGATAAAAACCTGGAGGACATTATACAACTTCTGAAATCCTCCTCCTGCTGCCTTGATATTATTTGCCTTGCATGGCATCAGAACTACTTCATATAGTAAACAAATCTCTTCACTCAGGTATTTTTCCACAGGCCCTGAAAACTGCAGTCATTAAACCGCTCTTAAAAAAGAATAATCTAGATGCTTCAGTAATGAATAATTACAGGCCCATATAAAACCTGCCATTTCTAGGTAAGATCATTGAAAAAGTTGTTTTTCAACAGTTGAGTAATTTCTTGCATTTAAATGGTTGTTTCGATGTGTTCCAGTCAGGCTTTCGTCCAAACCACAGCACTGAGACTGCTCTTGTAAAGGTCTTTAACGACATCCACTTAAACACAGACAGTGGCAGAACTTCAGTGTTAGTATTATTAGATCTCAGTGCTGCGTTTGACACTGTTGACCACAGCATATTACTGGACCGACTGGAAAACTGGGTGGGACTTTCGGAAACAGTTCTAAATTGGTTTAAATCCTACTTAAAGGACAGAAACAACTTTGTTTCTATCGGTAAATACACATCTGAGTTGACAAATATGACATGTGGGGTTCCTCAAGGCTCCATCTTGGGGCCTCTTCTCTTTAACATCTACATGCTACCACTGGCTCAGATAATGAAGAACAACAACATAAGTTACCATAGCTATGCAGATGACACACAAATCTACGTAACAATTTTACCAGGAGACTATGCTCCAATTCAAACACTGAGTAAGTGCATTGAACAAATCAATGACTGGATGTGTCAGAACTTTCTCCAATTAAACAAAGATAAAACTGAGGTAATGGTTTTTGGAGCCAAGGCAGAACGTTTACAAGTTAGCGCTGAGCTTCAGTCTGCAATGTTCAAACCAACAGATAAAGCCAGAAATCTAGGTGTAGTCATGGACTCTGACCTGAGTTTCAACAGTCACATTAAAACAGTTACTAAATCAGCCTACTATCACCTAAAGAACATATCTAGGATTAAAAGACTAATGTCACAGCAGGATTTGGAAAAACTTGTCCATGCCTTTATCTTCAGTAGACTCGACTACTGCAATGGTGTCTTCACAGGTCTCACTAAAAAATCTATTAGAAAGCTGCAGCTGATTCAGAACGCCGCTGCTCGAGTCCTCACTAACACTAAGAAAGTGGATCACATCACTCCTGTTCTGAAGTCTTTACACTGGCTTCCTGTGTGTCAAAGAATAGATTTCAAAATACTGCTGCTGGTTTATAAAGCACTGAATGGTTTAGGTCCAAAATACATTACTGACCTCCTGCTAAACTATGAACCATCCAGATCTCTCAGGTCTTCAGGGACTGGTCAGCTTTCTGTCCCCAGAGTCAGAACTAAACATGGTAAAGCAGCGTTCAGTTATTATGCTCCAAATATCTGGAACAAACTCCCAGAAACCTGCAGGTCCGCTGCAACTCTGACTACTTTTAAATCCAGGCTGAAGACTTTTCTTTTTGTCGCTGCTTTTATTTGAACTATTCATATCTTAAACTGCACTGTAACTTTTATCCATCTACTTTTTCTTGTAATGTTTAATTGAACTATTTATATTTTAGACTGCACTGTAACTTTTATCCATGTATTTTTTTCTTAATGTTTATTTGATTAGCTTTTCTTTTTTAATGCTTAATGTCTTTTTTTGTAAAGCACTTTGAATTGCCTTGCGTTGAAAAGTGCTCTATAAATAAACTTGCCTTGCCTTGCCTTGCCTTGTATCTGACTAAACTGAAGGACTTTCTGTTTGTATGTCTGTCTCAACAACCGTTCAGCCGATCAACTTCACACTTGGCGGGTGTATTGTTGAGAATTCAAGGAAATGATTTGTTGAATGAAAGCTCTGCAGGACATTGTTTGTAGTACATAAGTAGAATAATTTGTTAGGGATGTACCAATTGCAAATGTTCAGCCAATACTGATACCAATGTTTTGAATAACAATTTGGCAGATGCAGATATTCAAACCTATGATGATGTTTTCTGTTCATTTCTTAGTTTTTAATTATTCCTGTTGACCAAAAAAAGCACTTCGAAACTAGCCTAAACAGCCAAATATGAACAATGCAATTTTACAATGTTCGTTTTTGTGTCTTACATACGTCTTCTTGGAGCTGTGTTCTGCTCTGATTCTGTGATGCAGACTTTAGAAGTTGCAACACTTGTTTCCCAGGAAAGTGATCCAAAATTGGGGTGGCATTGGGATATATATTTTTTAAATCCTCTGGAGCAGAGAGAGGAGCTGTGGATTATTGTTATTGATTATCCATGTACTTTTTCTAAACGTAATTAAACTCCATGACATTTATGAGAGGGACTGCTCGAAAGCAGAGATATTTGGAATATCTGGCATCGACGGATGAAAAATAGTGTTTTGGTAACACGGAGTGTTTTGGTAACACTTTAAAGACTTTGTTATGGAAGCAAAGCAGGGGAGGGGGTGTGTACAGCCTCCTGAGGGTCCGATTGTGGATGTCATGCGAGCAAAATCTGGTGAAGAAAGTCTGTCTAAATTAAATCATATTTTAGACTGCACTGTAACTTTTATCCATGTATTTTTCCTTAATGTTTATTTTATTAGCACTGTAACTTTTATCCATGTACTTTTTCTTGTAATGTTTAATTGAACTATTCATATTTTAGACTGCACTGTAACTTTTATCCATGTATTTTTCCTTAATGTTTATTTTATTAGCTTTTCTTTTTTAATGCTTAATGTCTTTCATTTCTTTTTTGTAAAGCACTTTGAATTACCCTGCGTCGAAAAGTGCTATATAAATAAACTTGCCTTGCCTTGCCTTGCCTAATGCATCAGTGTTTCTTAGGGTCAAAAACACTAAACTCACAACTTAAAATGAAAGCGTTTAGTTGTATAAAAGAGCACATGAAAAGTGACAGTAGATATATATTAGTTGCTATTTGGTTCTATATAATAAAAAATTTAAAAATTATAACACCTTGCATTTCAGAGGGGGCGCGGGGCTCCGTTGGCGGGGCGCAGCGCCCCTCCAAGACAATGGTAGGGGAAACACTGTAACTGTTTGCCTGACTAACCATCATAATTATGCTCCTTGTAGATAGAAAATACACAGTCTTCTTCCTTTATTTATGTGATAGGCAAAAACCAATTTTTGGGGGGCGACGCGATTACATGTAAAGTCAATGCAAAGACATGGGCGGCCGCGTATGAAGCGTTTGACACGAATGCCGCGGCGCGATTGAAGGGGGCCGAGACAACCGCTCGAGTTACATTTTTTCAACTCGAGCCTCAAATTCGCGTGGCGCGTTCTCGCGGTAGCCAATCAGCGGTGAGGATCTCAGCCTGCCGTCACTGACGTTGAATCAGAAAACCAAAACATTAGCCATTAGCTGTTAGCACTAGGGATGTAACGATATATAGAATATCGCGATATCGCGGTAAATAAATGTCTCAATACCGTCGTGAGACTTGACCAAATCTACCGCGATTTAAAAAAAAAAATGTTACATAACGCTATTTGTCATTACAGTCGGACCCATTAGAGCAGGGGTCTCCAACAGATCTCTAGCTACCAGTAGCTCGCAAGCCCTCAATAAGTAGCTCGCCAAGCAAATCCAAAATGTCAAAAATACACACAAAAAAAGGGAATGTAATTAAAAGAATCTACCCATATGCATAAAAGAAACCTCAATCATAGCGAACTCTATCTACTTACTACAACTCTATATCTATCTAACACCCCTCCTCCCCCACCCCCCACAATGAATATGATGTCGTGATTACCAAAATATCTATAAATAAAAAGAAAGAATGCTAACTATAGGTAACAAAAGATAAGAATAAACGAGTTTAAATGATTTGTTATTGGTTGTGATCATATTCAAAAGTATACAGCTCCCTTTCATATGAGTGTTGAGAGGTGTATCCATCAATTCATTGTGTGCTTAAAGTGCACTAGATTGATGCATTTCAATTCAACATTTAAAAAAAATATTTCCCAGGGGTGCATGCCCCCCGACCCCTCTAGAGGATGTGAGGTCCACCCCCAAATAAAGCAGGTTAAAATAATTAAATTGCATACATTTTCTTTTAGTAAACACTAAAAACGGGTCCCACAGACCCAAACAGCACACAAAGGTTAAAGTTAAGCATATAATAATGTTAAAATGTACTAAATATATACACTGCAAAAAACTAAAAAGAGGAGTAAAAGTAGCTCATGACTTGTTTTATTTTTTGAAAGTAGCTATCATCCTAAAAAAGTTGGAGACCCCCCTAAAACTTTAACTATAAGTATCTGAAATAAATATGTGTACTGAAACAAATACCAATAACTGTATTGCATTGTTTTCTTATGCACAATTACTTCATACTGCCTTTGTCTTTTTCGTCCTGCATTTATTGTGCCCCCCTCAGAGAATAACTGGCCCCAGCCTGCCCCCCCCAGTGAAATTGGTCTAGAACCGCCACTGTTCTTCATATTTGTCTAATATTATAGTTTACTTTTCATTCAGAAGGTATGACGCTGCGCTGTCGGTACGCTTCTCCATGTTTGTGATTGGTCAAATGTTGCTAGCCCCGCCCCTTTCATGTGAACGCGCACCCAGGCGGACAGAGAAACCCTGGCTTGAGTTACAGAGTTGATAACCAGCGTCGTAGGACCGGTTAGCGAGAGCTCGTTTGTTTTGGATTAGGTAAGCCGGGTAACTCAAACATATCCAGGGTATGTTGAACCGGCTTCGTAGTACAGGCCTCTGGTTGTCTTTGCAACAACAGCAATGTTTGGGTTTTAGGCTAGTACATGATGTGCATATCACTATTCAAAAATAGGTTGAGAAACACCAACCGACACAGTTAACAACATCTTGACTTTATTTGATAATTTTACAGTAATTAGCATAACGTTCATAGTTCGCATTTTGGTTTCACATATTGTTTCAATTTCAAAACATATTAGCCAGTTATGCCATAAGATAGAACAAGCTAAATATGAACCGTAACCTACATGATCCGCCTTTTGTTACTTTTATTGTACAAGATAATTGCAGACAAAGATGCAAGAATCAGGGTTAGGGTCATTTTAACTTAATTTAATTTGTGTAAAGTGAATCGATAAAATAAGTTTTGTGTCAAAGTCTTTAACATCAGATGTGTTTATCTTTTAATCAACTATGCAATCTAAACCTTTTAATTGAAAAAGCAAATTGAGGGCAGCACAAATTAAAACATTTAGGATGTTAACGGATTGAAAAGTTCTCAGTTGTGTGATTTAGTGTGTTTTAATGATGAAATGTCCAACCAAGACAAATAAAGGACTGCTTCTTGCTTTTTAGTATCAAATACGAGTGGGAGAGTAGTGTGTTATGGGTTTTGTTAATGGTCTGTGTTCCCAGAGGGAGTTTCTCTCCCACACATCCCCCCCTGCCTGAAACGCCTCCACTGCAGGTCACCCTTGAAAAAGAGATATTTTGATCTCAAGGGGCTTTCACCTGGTTAAATAAAGGCTACAAACATTGGACTCCTTTGTTTACCTTCGTAACATGGTGACATCACTGTGTAACACTAGTGCTTCTATTGGCTGGCAATCCAACACATGTTGCGTGATAGGCTAAGGGGCGGGACATATCTAAGTGGTTGACCAATCATAGAAGAATGAGCTATGGTTTCAGACAGAGGGTGAAAAGAGGTGCTGCAGCACATGCAGTCTGAGAAAAATAAAACATTTTTAAATATTAAACCATGTAAACACCCACAGTAGAGGCACAACATACAAATATTAACCTGAAAGTGAGCATAATATGTCATCTTTAAATGTCCATTTTACAAATGGATTTATTTTTGAAGCTTTTATTGATGTTTTTTCTAGCTCTACATCATGTGAGATTCTTTATGGTGCCTCTTTTTTGTTTCCCTTCCTGCCACTCGTTTCTATCTCTCTCTCTCTCCCCCCCCCCCCCCTCTCTCTCCGTGCTGCTGTCACTTCCTATGAACGGACAGGCTTGTGTTGTGTTTGGGCCACACAGGCCGCGCTGGAGCTCAAGCCGCCTGACTCACAAGCTCTCGGCGCTAGAGAGAGAATGTCACTGCACATTGGGTTGCCTTGCGCATTACACAAGCGCAAACACACACAGCAAACAAACACAGTCTGCGACGTGAAAACACACACATGCTCGCAGACAGAGCAAGCCAAGCAAATCCCAATTTACACACACGATCACACCAGGCTATTTTTAGACGGGATGCAGACTCATATGCAACAGGATAATGAACTCGATGGAGGTGAATGAATGAATGTGTGGCATATTTTGGAATGTTTTGATTGGATGCTGCTGTTGCACAGTGATAGAGTCACGGTGTCCCCACTGTTGAGTTCAGGTTTGATGGACGGAGTGATGTCAATGTAGCCCTGTGTGAATCACTGTATCTGATTCAGGTTATTACATTGCAGTTCTGTAAACCTGAGATCCAAAAGAGCTGTGACATGTTTCAACCATGGATGTATAAAGAGAAGTGGTTACAGCGTTGGAGGCGGGGCCCTGACTATTCCTATGAAAGTTGCAATGCAGTGGTGCATAAAGCCAAAAGGCCCTAACTCTCCAATACAAAAATACCCAAATCTGGGGGATCTGGGCCCAAAGAGCATGCACACTTGTGAGTCCTTAAGCCCCGCCTCCAATCCTCTCCATCCTGGCAGCGTCATGTCTGGTCACAACCTTTATATAAACAGTCTATGTCTTTGAGGAACTAATGATTTTAAAAGGGCTATTCAAGTGTTTGTACTTGGTAGTTGATGTACCTGATCACATTTTTTAAAAATTGCTTCAATGCCGGGTGCTTCATTTTATAAACAATAAAAGCGTAAAGATCTGGGGCCTCATTTATAAAGGGATATACGCTAAAAAAATGACAAACATTGATTAAAGCCAATCTTAAACTGATTAAAAAAAATGCCTGCTTGAGACTCCTCAGTGCACACAAACACATAAGTTGGAGAAATAAATAAATACGGATATGTTATTTAAAACCACCTCGAATATGTTGTGTTAATGTTATGAAATGTTTTCTCATAAATTATGCGGTAAGCAGGAGGACAGAATTACGTCTAAACTGACGCCGTTTTGCATTTCTATAGGTTGTAGATACGAACATGGTTTTATATACCATCACGTTTAATCGTGCTTTATGCCGTTTGCCAAGACTTGACAAGTCGCTCGTAAAACACAGGAGGTATGGAAACTAAGAATCTGACACGGTGCAAGATGTCTTTTTTAGCAGTTCTGTCGTCATTTCCTGCGATCTTCTTCACGCAGTCTGTCAGGGTTAAGTGAGGCAAGCAGGACCCAAATGCAGATGAACAGAAAAAAATACCTTTATTTCAAGGCTACTGGAACAAACTTCGACAAAACGGTACTCTCACCCCGTGAACAACGTCCAAATACGACAAGGAACTCACAAAGAAACAGAACCTAAATACACCCAGGACTAATCAAACAAACAAGAGACAGGTGAGGAGGGAAGAGAAAACACAGGGGCACCAGGTGAACACAATCAGCCAACTAGACACACCAGGGAAACTAACGACAGGAGGAAGAACACAGGGAAAAGGACCAGACAATATACCAAGAGGAAAACATGACAGGGAGAACAGCAAAACACCCAAAACAAGACATACAAAATGTGACATAACACAATAATCGCAACAGAACCCCCCCCTCAAGGGACGGATTCCAGACGTCCCTAAAACACCAAAACAGTCCAATAAAACAATGTCCAAGAGGGGGACCGGAGGAGGGACACAAACTAGGGCCAGGAGGACGGGTTTGGGCTGACAACCCAGGAGCACCGCGGAGGACCCGGAAGGGATCTCGGGCGGACAGCCCGGGGGCAAGGCAGAAGCCGAGAAGGGGGACTCGGGCGGACGGCCCGGGGGCAAGACAGAGTTCAAGGTGGGGGTTATGGAGGGGCGAAGGCCACCGCGGGCGAACTCAGGGGGCCGAGCATGAGGGCGAGGACCGCGGCCGGAAAAGTCAGGGGGCCGAGCATTAGGGCGAGGGCCGCGGCCGGGAAAGTCAGGGGGCCGAGCATGAGGGCGAGGACCGCTGCCGGGAAAGTCAGGGGGCCGGGCTCGAGGGCGAAGGCCGTGGCCCTCCGGGGGCCAGGCTCGAGGGCGAAGGCCGTGGCCCTCCGGGGGCCAGGCTCGAGGGCGAAGACCGCGGCTCTCAGGGGGCCGGGCTCGAGGGCGAAGACCGCGGCTCTCAGGGGGCCGGGCAGGAAGACGCCGACGGGACAACGCCGGAGGCCGGGCAGAACCCGGTGTCGGCCGGACAGGAACCAGTGCCGGTGGGACAGGCCTCGGCAGGATCCCCCACGGAAGAAGACCAGGAGTTGGCAGGACCCCCGGCAGGAGGGCAGGAGGTGGCAGTTGGCAGGACCCCCAGCAGAACCTCCAAAGGCACTTCAGTAGGAACTTGAATTGGGACTTGAGTTAGAACTTGAGTTGGGACTGGAGAGGGAACTCGAGAGGGGACTCGAGAGGGGGCTCGAGAGGAAACTGGAGAGGGGACTTGAGAGGAAACTGGAGAGGGGACTTGAGAAGAAACTTGAGATGGGACTAGAGTTGGGACTACTATATTGTAGGGCCATACCTATATAAAGTATATAAATATAGTTGTTTTTTTTAAAATACCGAACAGATCCTGCATTTTAGCCATGCCTCATTTCGCTCTATTTGCTCTTTCCAGCCCTGTTTTTGCTGGGGCTGATTTTGTGACATAGCTTTAATGCAAATTAGCTGCTGCTGACCACACCCCCCTGCAGGAGAGGAGAGCGTGCTTTGAGATCAGCTGTTGGGCTCTCAGAAGAGGGGGAGAAAAAGAGATCTCCGTCCTTCGTGTTTTATTCTTATATGATTATATAGAGTCATTATTCATTTGTTTTAAAGCTCAATAAATAGCAAAGAATACCTTTGACCGGCACTTTTCTAATTTTGTCCAGAAGATTTAAACTTTAACGGACATGTTGACCGGCGAAAAAAAAATCGAACTGAAACTCTGCCACCCGTCCCCTCGTTCCTTGGAAGAGGCGGAGAGGTGGGTGTTTGTCATCTGCTGGTGCCAAACCGGAGAGAATTACAGTGCTTGCCTCGACGGGGAGGGATTGCATTGAATAACAGCAGCAGGAGCAAACGCTTGCCTCGGGGAAGGAGAAAAAGAGCCACAGCGGAGAATAAACAGAAGGGCAACCATGCGCGGGAAGTCTTCTTCGCTGCTTTTGTGGCAGACTACAGCGCCACTTACAGGCCTGGCATATGTACTACAGCGTCTCCAGCGCTCTCGAGCGGCAATGGCCGGCCGTGGTCCAACCCCACATTCCCCTGATAGGTGGAGAGTTGCCCATATAGGCGGAGCTCCTCGTTCCTGACATCAGAGAATTTTCAAATCTGTATCAGTCTGTATCAGATCCGTTGCAGCCCCGTTTTAAGAGATTTGGGTATGGAGGAAAAGAGAGAGGGTTGTGTTTTCTGACACTTTGTGAGTTCCCTGACACACCGGGGACACATATTCATGTATAAAAGATGTACAAACGTGCATTTTGCATGATAGGTCCCCTTTAAGTATCACTTCCGAACAGATTTGTTTTTAAGTGCAACATCCGAGTGATTTATGAGATCTTTGACAAACTAGTTTTGTCGTGTTATGAATTTAGAATTTGGCGGGTAAACAATTATTTAGCAAACTGGCTTTTTCATATAATCTTATTTTAGTGCCCACTCAAAATTGTAGAACATAAGCTAGCATGCACACAACCATTCACACACCTGTGGCCAATATGCCCTCTGCTTATCGGGAGCATTAATAATAATAATAATAATAATAATAATAATAATACATGGGACTTTTATAGTGCTTTTCATGAAACTCAAAGACGCTTTGACAGAGAATTAAGAAGAAAAAAAAAGACGAGAAAAAAAAAAGATAACAAAGAAATACAAAAGAGATAAACAAAACAGAAAATAGGGGGGGAGGGGGGTGGTCAGTGGTGGAATGCAGTGTTGAACAGGTGGGTTTTGAGTGATGTTTTGAATGCTGTGAGGGAGGAAGAATCTCTGATGGATTGGGGTAGTGAGTTCCAGAGGGTGGGTGCAGCAACGGAGAAAGCTCTGTCGCCCCAGGACTTGAGGTTGGTCCGAGTGGCGAGGGACAGGAGGTTGGCAGTAGCAGAGTGGAGGGAGCGAGTGGGAGTGTGTCTGTGGAGGAGGTCAGTCAGGTAGGATTGGGCCAGGTTATGGAGGGCTTTGTATGTCATCAGGAGGATCTTGTACAGAATTCTCTGGGGGATGGGGAGCCCGTGGAGCTTGATGAGGATGGGTGTAATGTGTTCAGGGATTCGGGTGTGGGTGAGTAGACGGGCGGCGGAGTTCTGGATATATTGAAGTTTTTTGAGGATTTTTGCAGGTGAACCGTAGAGGAGGCTGTTGCAATAGTCCAGACGGGAGGTGATGAAGGCGTGGATGAGGGTTTCGGCAGCAGTGGGATAGAGGGATGGACGTAGACGGGCGATGTTTTTGAGTTGGAAGAAGGCTGTCTTTGTGATCTGTTTGAGAGGGTTTGGTCAAATATGATGCCTAGGTTCCGGATGTGAGGGGAGGTTTGAACTGGGAAGCCGTCTATGTTGAGGGTGAAGTTATGGATAGGTGTGGTGAGCTTGTTTTGTCCAATGATTATTATTTCAGATTTATCGCAGTTAAGTTTCAGGAAGTTAAGTTGGAGCCAGGATTTTATTTCAGTGATGCAGTATGTCAGGATGGAGTGGGTAGCAGTGGAGATGGACTTGGTGGAGATGAGAAGTGGAATTGAAGTCCATGACGGCGGATTATGTGACCAAGGGAAAGCAGGTAAAGGATGAAGAGGAGGGGGCCGAGAACTGAACCTTGAGGGACACCTTGGGGGAGAGGAGCGGTGGGGGATTTGCAGTTATTGATGTAGATGAACTGGTTTATGTCAGAGAGGTATGAAGTGAACCAGGAGAGGGCAGTGCCGGTGATGTTGACATTAAACGTGAATAAGCACGCTTATGTGTTTTCTGGGTTCTGTAGTAGTTGACCGCTAAACCTCCTGAGCTACCGGCGCCTTTGAAGTGAAAATTTGAAGTGAAAACATGGGGAAACCAAGTAAAATAAATAAAGTAAATATTACTAATATTTGAGGTTCTGTGGAAAGATTAATTGTTATAATCTTATCAAAATAATGTGTGCTCATAATAGCAATTTAGTATTTAACTATGTAATTAATTAAGTAATTTTACATATGTTTTTTTTTTACTTTTAATTGTTTTAAGCAAATATTTTTGTGTGTATTTTTCTCTGCAGCAATCCACGAGTTTCCCAGGGATTACTTCACCAACCAGGAGCGTGTTGATGGAGCAGTGGGCCTGCACGTCATCTGTGTGAGTGTTACCTGCAGCACTGTACTGTACATACCATGTTTCATACTTAGAAAAGGGCCAGTGCTCAATAACGATTGCAGAAAAAGCTTTTAAATAATATGTATGTCTTTAAGGTTGATCATGCAGCAGCATATCAATGCAGGTTACTCTGTTATAACACTGAATTATAAATATGTCTTGGAGATCCTGTAGAGCCATCTTTAACTTAAATATTAAAATGAAAGTTATTATCATATACTTTTCAGGAGACAGCGCAGCTGGGGAATATTCAGACCCGGCAGGATTAGCAATACAAAGGCTAAGTTAGCAGCTGCCAGCTAATGCTAAAGCTTATATACAAACAAAACGGATGTTTGAGTTTCATCATCAAGATTTGATAGATGTAGTATTTCAGCACAATAGCTGCAACTAAAAACTCTCCTAAATGTGTTATGGTCTTTAAGGGAGAAAAGGAGCACACTGAAATAATTGAGGCTTTAAATAATGCAAACAGACTGATGCTCCAACAATACTTTGTCTTCATCAGAGTCAAAAAGGACAGAGACAAAACGGCACTCACATTTATATTTAACCTACAACATGTGAACTTTTCTCTCTGGATAACTAGTTGAACAACATTTAAAATACATTAAGGAGTGAATCCAAATATGGGAGTAGCCATTTTGTTTGTTTTCTCTGCTGATTTTAGAAAGCAGATGCTAGCTTATTTAGCAAGGTGCATCAGTACATCATGGGATGCTCACTTTTGCCAGTGATAAACAGGGTTGTTTGAACTGTATCTACCTAAAAAATGAACAGCAAACTCTTTAGAGTGTCTTTGAGTACAGAGGGCTAATCTAAGAGGCTACTTATGATTAACACACACACTGCTAACATCAATACTAGATACTTTCTATGGAATCCATCAAGCTGCAAATTCAGGCTATGGTCGTAAAATGGTGGTCCCTCTTCCAGCCATATAACACTGCTGTCTTGTTATGTGTAGCATCTATCTATAGCGTACATTTGCCATATCTGTGCCAATTAGCGATCATTATAACATTTTAGTATTTGTAGATGATTGTTAAACTTTACGTGCCAGCACTTCTAAAGCTGTTATTTATGTATAAATTATCATGATGTGATCTGTAGATCCACTGACAGAAATACTAAATTTGAGTTGCCACAGCAGCCAATTGAATATAATGCTTATTTAAATAGAAATATACAATGTGTTTAATGCTAACACAGGTTATAGTTGTAGCATCATAAGGAACTAATAAGAGAGAGAGAACAGTATTTTTTTTTAAAGACAATACATTTAGAGCAGCAGATTTTAGTATGGTGGACCTTTTTATTCTTCAAGAAAGGAAAAGGTTTTTTGAGGTTAGTTATAGCAAACAGCATTGACAGAAAATGTAACCTTGTGTAGGTGATCAAATCAAAGAGACTTTGACTAAAAGATAAAACATCTTTACAATTCTGCATATGATGGTTGTGACTCAGGAAGTAGAGTAATCGTCTGGCGATTGAAAGATTGGTGGGAGGGTACTGAATCCAAAATGTCTCCTGATGTCACAGCCATGAGTGTGTGTCAAGGTTTATAGCCTCTGACAAGCAGGTGGCATCACAGATGGGTCAATGCCATATTGTGTTGTAAAAGTAATTGTATTAGTCACAGAAAATGCATTATAAATTCAATTTGCATACCACTTACAACTGGGAAATTAAACATAAATGCCTGTGTTTAATACTAACTTACTCACACAACACTCGGAGAATCCACCCACTGAGCCAAGTGCCAGTGGGGAGCAATTCGGAAGTGTTTGGCAGATGTTAAAGAGAGGCTTATATGGGATCCAAAGACACACTTACTGACTCTAAAGACACCAAAACTGCTACACATGTCAAACTGAGGTCATGTCATTCCTTTTAATTACGTTAATCTTTTTTTAGGCCTGGTTTATGAACGTATTTAAGTCAACACTCTGCATAGTAACCAAAACATATTTTCTGAAGCAATTCTAAAACTGTCTCAAATATGTTTAATACATATGCGCACGTATTGGACAGAGCTTTTATCTATCTGAATTGCAGAATGAACACTACAGATCGGCCTCATATTTCTGTAGTGTGCTTCTACACAAACAATAGCCTGATTATTTTGTGTAACCCAAATGGCAAGCTGTTATAGGGACTCTGACTTTGTGGAAAATAAATATGCAATTTTAATGAACTAACCCTTTAACAGAGGGAATTGAGGCAGAATGTCACTGTCAGGTAATTGGGCAGAGCCTCATCTCAGGATTGCATCCACAAACTTTCCCAGCTCTTTATTTTCTATGACGGCCAATTTGCTAAAAGAAACATGTATTGGTCTTTGTTATCACAGTTTTCCGAATGAAAGACATGCTCAAATACAATCTTTTCCTCCATTTTCAGACAGTCACCAGCACTTTTCTGAAAGTTGAAATATGTTCAACTCGAAGCATTTATAGAGTGTCGCAGTGATAATGTATTTGTGTAGGCCGACCCGGAAGTTAGCATCGCAATGGCATCGCAATGGCTCCCTTGACTAAATGCGTGATTTCCCCATTGGATTAGATATAATGTGATTATAATGATATGTAATTAATTTAGGCACTTGTAAACATTGTCTTTGTCATAGAATCTTCGGACATTCACAACTGGGGTATTTACTGATGTTTTTCAAGACATAGAACAAACAATCTCTTAAGGTTGTGTTAACCACAAACATTTATTTCAGGCTTCTAACCACAAACACGTTCATAAAAGATTCAGAAAAAAGACTCTTTGTGCTGCTCTTTTTCTCAAGGTGGACACATATTAGCCCCTTGATACTGTTTTTATTTTACTAAACCAGCGTCTGAATAAGAGTTAGCAGTTTGCTCCATCTTTTTATTCAATTTGATGTTTTTTTCACTTGGTTTAAGTACAAGTTAAACACATATGTTACTCTAGGTAGATGGACAATGTTCGGCTTCACTTTCTTAAATATCTATGCATGTGTGTTTGTGTGTGTTTGGCCCCTTCAGGCGGTCTACATGTTCTATGCCCTGGCCTTGGTGTGTGACGACTACTTTGTCCCCTGTCTAGAGAAGCTCTGTGAGGTATGCAAACCCGCAGGTTATGATTGCACTTCCATTGAGCTTCCATCACGACTCTTCTTTTAAGCAACTTTAATGTATTTCTGTGAAGAAATGTATTTATTTGTCTTGCTGTCTCTTGTTTCTATATATCTTTTATCTTCTCTCAATAAACAGCATCTTCAGCTGAGCGAGGATGTAGCAGGAGCGACCTTCATGGCAGCTGGAAGTTCTGCACCTGAACTGTTCACCTCTGTCATTGGTGAGAAACACACACACACGCACGCACGCACACGCACACACACACACACACACACACACTCAAAAGCCCACATTAAACACAATCTGAAAGAGCAACTTTAGGTATTGAAGAACTTGTGTTTTTAAATGTTGAAATGTCGGTAATCTAATAATATTAGATCTAATACTATTAGATGATGTTAGAAATTAAAATCAATTTTTTATGGCATAATGTACCTTAAACATACCGTCAGTTTAAATGCTATTTTATTCTGGAAAAACCCGGAAGTTCTCAATACCAAGCTTTTATTCTGAAAATCCTTCATGACGACATCCGGGACTACCACCCATTAGTATCATTAAAGTGGCTATTGACGCCGTTAACATGTATTACATATAAAGTTATGAAAGAGATAAGGAGGAGAAAGGGCATGTGGAAGTAAGCAATGAATGTAAAATGTCGAAATCCTCTGTTTAACGCGATATCGGACACAGGAGAACGAGGGGGGAAGTCCCCTACGTCACTACAGCTCACAGAGAGGAGGAGCGAACAGCCAAAGCGGGAAGGACGAATGCTTGGAAGCTCTCTTCTGCACGGCCACCAAGGGAGAGGAAGCTGCAGACTTTCTCTCCTGATTGAACAATATCCTGCTTGTAACATTACCGCGCTTTTTATTAATTAAAGTACCAATTTTGAACCTTCTCAGAGACTCCATTTAGTCTCCTTTTTAAGCTTCTTACCTGGACGCGAGAATAACGAACACAGCATAACAATGACCAAGTACCATATACTTAAGCAATAGCTCACTTCAAGCCGTGATATATGCTCATTATATCACAGCTAAGGGGCGTGGTTCGGCCCTCCGTTGCCTTCTGCGGCCCTCCGTTGCCTTCTGCGCGAAACATAGTGCGAGGTGGTTGCTATGCAACAACACTAACAGCTACCTAGCGAACATATTAGACAGAGAGCGTTGATCCATTATTTGGCTATTTATTTACATTCATTTGTATGGTGCACCCACTGAAAAACTGTCCAGCATCAGTAGAATGGCTTACGTGGTTACTTGTTGAGGTTGTTCTCGGCGGTTGCTTGGCGTGGTGAGAATATTGCTCCACTTTCTCCGGTCCCCGATATTCGGCTTCCAGCAGCTCTAGAGAGAGCTTTCGCACCTGTGGCCACTAACGGTCATCATTTCTCTGCTTTGTTTCAAGACCCGCATCAGAAAGCTTTTGAATGGTGGTACTTTTCCAGTTGGTCTACCTGCTCTTCACGCAGCTCTGCATGTCGTCGTTTAGGTGCTTTTTTTTCTGGAGATAGGCACTCCTCAATCCACTCCTCCATAGTAAGACATCCCCGGAGGTCGAAGTTAATCTTAAATGTTTCCATTTTATGCTTTGTAAGTTTGTTCCGTAACGGAAGAAATGTAAATATATTTATAAAACTGACAAGTCAAATCAAGCAATCTGATTGGCCGATAGAGTTTTTGCGGACCTCTTTGATTACAGATTTGAAAACATCGTTGCTTGCTTTAAAAGTAGCACACTTCATTATGTCAAACCTTGGAAAATATCTAGATATCCCTGCCCTAATGCCAAAGGAACTGCACACTGAATATGTTTTGCCGTTTGATGTCTATGTCTGGACCGCTGTGTAAAAAGGAGGGTTTCTGCCCCGTTACTTCTCCGCTGCTTTCTTGTTCCAGTATGAAAAGCAAACTGCAGGCAGTTTGCTTTTCAGCCCAACGGTATACTGTTTTTCTCAGACGCGGAGGGATACTGACTTGTTGTGAAAATTAACTTACAATTCTACCCGTGGTATACGCTCAGTATATCACGGCTAAGAACCAATCAGATTGCTTGATTTGACTTGTCCGTTTTATAATTTTTTTTGTTTATGACGTTTTGTCAATCTTTCCATCCACATCAAAGAGTCCTAGCATGCTTTTCATCTCTGGGTCACCAATGACATTTAAAGGGTAATGGAAAGTCTATTAAAAAGGTTTTATAAAGTAAAATATATCAGCCTTATCTTAAGCCACAATTAAAACATTGGTAAAAAGTGTTTAAAGGATTGGAAATTGTGAATGTGCAACGTTGCGCTGTTACTGTTCATTGTATGGAACCACAGAACTCAACCTGGAATATAAGTAGAAAATGTAAACTGTTGTATGTTGAGGTCGTTTTGAAGATCTGGGGCCTCATTTATAAAGGGATATACGCTCAAAAAATAGCGTACGCCAGTTTCTACGCAATGTTTGCGATTTATAAAATACTAACTTGACGGGAAAACGTGCGGTCCTCCACGCAAACTCTAACCCATGCGTACGCACTAAACACAAAAAACGGGAGAGACGAGAAACTGCGACACCGTTGGCAGAAGGAGGAATGGAGAGAAATATGTGGAAAGAATACCAGAAATAAAATGTTACCTCTCATTCATCATATATGAAGAATTCATTTTCACACATTGATTAAAGCCAATCTTAAAATGATTAAACAAACGCCTGGTTGCGACTCCTCAGTGCACACAAAAACATAACTTGGAGAAATAAATAAATACGGATATGTTATTTAAAACCACCTCGAATATGTTGTGCTAATGTTATGAAATGTTTTCTCATAAATGATGCGGTAAGCAGGAGGACAGAATTACGTCTAAACTGACGCCGTTTTGCATTTCTATAGGTTGTAGATACGAGCATGGTTTTATATACTATCACGTTTAATCGTGTTTTATGCCGTTTGCCAAGACTTGACAAGTCGCTCGTAAAACACAGGAGGTATGGAAACTAAGAACACCATATGTAAATTGTACAGCTAATATAACACAACACATTAGTTGTATTTCCTTTAACTGGTGGATTATGGATATATAGTTGCTGATCGACAGCTGGAACACAAACCTATACAAACAAATAATTCAGATCCAGTCATCATGACTCCACTCCGGAGGGATTCCCCGATCATGTCTTAGTTTCTCATCAAGGGGGGGGTCTCCTGTCCCCGGTACAAACACACTGCCTGAGGAAGGCTATGTGTATTTATTTTGTCATTAGACTTTTTCGGACCACTTATTTATTTATTTTGGTGACGATCCGACCTCCATGCTGCTACTCTGGTTCAAACTGCATCCACCAAACAATGTGATTTATCACGACCTCCCCAAAATAACCAAAATCTGACACGGTGTGAGATGTCTTTTTTAGCTGTTCTGTCGTCATTTCCTGCGATCTTCTTCATGCAGTCAGTCAGAATGAATGAAAGGGCGTTTCTTTGACTATTTATAGGCAAATATGGGCGTTACGTGAAGCCCGCAAAAGCTGCACCGCATTTCGAGTCGATTGTGATTTATAAAGGGAAACCAGCGTAGGAAGTGCCGTACGCACTTTCCTCGCCGGTACGCAATGTTCGGTGAATCGGAAAATGTCGGAACATTTATGGACCTATTTTTCGGATTTCTACTATGTAAGCAACCTTCCCACGTGAATCCTACGCACGGCGTTATACATGAGGCCCCTGGTCTCATAATAGCCTACTTTTGTTATAATTATGTGTATTTTGTATTAATTGTTGGTATTCTGTACATTTTCATATCCAGATAATTATTTTGTATTACAATGTGTATGTTGTTTCACAAAGTTGTAGAGATAAAATAAGATTACAAAGGATTTTTTAACTTTATGTGACAGTATACACAGAAAAAGGAAAACAAACAAATAGAGAATTTCTTGTGAAGAGATTTCAGAAATATAACAATGAAAATACCCAAGCTTCAATTGAAAATGATTGTTATTTCTTACAATCATAGCGAAGTTATATCCCCAAAATGTGAACATAATGTTTGTGAAGTGGGTAATGGGTATTTGTGTTTACAGGAGTTTTCATCACGAAAGGTGACGTCGGGGTCGGCACCATCGTTGGCTCCGCCGTCTTCAACATCCTCTGTATTATTGGAGTGTGTGGCATATTCGCCGTACAGGTACAGTCCAAAACACATACACACACACACACGCACACACCAGTGGTGTAGTCAAGTCACCAATTCACGAGTCCAAGTCACTCTCGAGTCACCACTCTTCGAGTCCAAGTCCGAGTCACCAAGGGAGAGTCGTAGTCGAGTCTGAGTCACCCAAGGAGTGTCCGAGTCGAGTCCGAGTCATCATTACCTGTGTTCGAGTCCGAGTCACCTAAGAAGAGTCCAAGTCAAGTCAGAATCACAAGTCTTCATGTATTAATCTTCATGGATATATTTTTTGAAATGTATCTGCTCCTCTACATTGCTTTTATCCTGTCATGTTATACTAATCTGTCTATTGAACTGCTGTGAAGCGAGTTTGGCTACAATTCTTGTAATAGGTGCTATACAAATATAAAGCTTATTACTAACTATATTTAAAATGAGTTACGTTTTAGAGAAGTGGTTATATTTGTATGCCAATATTTTCCTATGGTAAAGTTTTCGTTTTGCACTTATTTTGATAGTAATAAGATCGGGACTCTTATTTTGAAGGAACTTTTACTATGGAAGCAAACAAGAGACAGAAGTATTTGAATTTCATCAAACACCAAATCTATAGCATCGAAAATAATTACTTTGAAAATAATGTATCTGAATTGTTTTGCTCCGAATTTACCTATGTGAAATAAAAATGTAAAAATTCAAGTAAAAAAAATGTGAATGTTCAAATTCTATGGGCATAAATATATCTCATAATTATTTGTGTGAACATAAAAATAATTTGTGTGTAAATATGTGATTTGTAAATGTAAAACACCATTCACAAATGTGTTTAAAAGATTTGCAAACTCAAACAAATGCAAGTGTAAAATGGATCTGCAAATACGCTAAATCTTTTTCACAAATACAAAAAAAGATCTGTGAATATCTCTTTAACATTTACAACTTTCGATCAGGCATTTGTGAATCCATTTTGTATTTGCCGACCAAAAATGCGCATGCGGATCTCAAATCTCTGCTCGTGGATCTCACATTTCTGCTTGTGGATCGTCTTTTTACACACACGGAATTTTGAGACATATTTTCCGCCGGTCTCGGCTAAAATCTACTCGTGTCACTCGGTTATTTTCGGAAACCACGTGATGGCCTGCTGATGACGACATTTCCGCATGATTTCAAAGTAAGAGCATGATGGTTTGTTTAATGCGCTTTTTTTTTTATTATAATGAACAGCGGAACGTTAGATGCATTCTTATTTCACTTCATCATCATCATCATCATCATCATCATCATCATCATCATCATCATGTTATAGTGATACAGTTAGTTTGTGTTAGTTTATTGGATCAATACAGCATATATCGAGCACTTTCGTTGATGTTGAAGTACAGGCTATACGCCACTTTCGGATCCCAGGGGGAGCAGCTGGCAGCGGGGTGCTAGTGGAGTACTTCATGACCACAGAGCGTGAACGTTGTGATCAGCTGTTTTAGCGCAGTTCTCCAGTGAAGGGGAGGGAGTCTCCCTCCGCAGCCGGTTGGCGTAGTTTTGGCACAATTCCGTTGTACAGACCGACGTCAACAGCAGCCCTGTCTGTGCACACGGAGACCAACTCTGTCGTCCGGTAATCTAACCGCCTTCTGGAAAAGCTTCACAAGTACGTCCGTACGCGGATGCGCTTTGTGACACAAGTGACGGTACGCATTTCAGATTGTTGCCGGGCATTCGTACCTGCGTACCAGTTATGTGCACCCCTGCATATACAGTAGAAAGGACACGATGAATATTATAACATTTAATGTAGCCTTACTATGAAGGCTAACCTAAATACGGTGCTTTTCTACAGATTACTTTATTACTGCACTGGTAAGGTACAATTAGGCCGATTAATAAGATGTGAAGTGCTTTGTAACTTTGACCCGCTTGACTGAATACACAACAAACAATGAAGAAAGAGTTTTATCTGGGCTGCCAGCTGCTCCCCCCGGGATCCGAAAGCGGCGTATAGCCTGTACTTCAACATCAACGAAAGTGCTCGATATCCTATATTGAACCAACAAACTAACACAAACTAACTGTATCACTATAACATGATGATGATGATGATGATGATGATGATGATGATGATGATGATGATGATGATGGTGATGGTGAAGTAAGAATGCATCTAACGTTCCGCTGTTCATTATAATAAAAAAAACAGCGCATTAAACAAACCATCATGCTCTTACTTTGAAATCATGCGGAAATGTCGTCATCAGCCAGCCATCACCTGGTTTCCGAAAAATAACCGAGTGACACGAGTAGATTTTAGCCGAGACCGGCGGAAAATATGTCTCAAAATTCCGTGTGTGTAAAAAGACGCTCCACAAGCAGAAATGTGAGATCCACGAGCAGAGATTTGAGATCCGCAAGCGCATTTTTGGTCGACAAATACAAAATGGATTCACAAATGCCTGATCGAAAGTTGTAAATGTTAAAGAGATATTCACAGATTTTTTGAATTTGTGAAAATATTTAGCGTATTTGCAGATCCATTTTACACTTGCAAATGTATTTGTGAGTTTGCAAATCTTTTAAATGCGTTTGTGGATGGTGTTTTGCATTTACAAATCACATATTTACACACAAATTATTTTTATGTTCACACAAATAATTATGAGACATATCTATGCCCATAAAATTCAGATCCCAAAAATTCAAGTTAAAAAAATTCGAATGCACAATTTCGGTGTTTAAAATTCGATGTCCAAAATTGCGAAGCAACATCATCCGGGCTACCCAGACAGGATAAGCAATCGAGCCTGAATGCAATCGAACCGACTTCTGGCCTATCAGAGCACGGCTTTGTCAGTCATGTGATCACAACAACCCGGGAAAAAAATTACGGAGAACAGCGGGGCTCGGTAAGTAGTCAGTTTGTGCTCTTTATTTTACAAGCAGTGAGGGCTTGACAGTGTTTGTATCTTACATTAGCTAGCTAAATGAGTGAAGTAGCCTTGTGCCTGTTAGCAAGCTCCGTAGTTATCATTAATTGAAGTGAATCACAACGTGTGTGTGTGTGTGTGTGTGTGTGTGTGTGTGTGTGTGTGTGTGTGTGTGTGTGTGTGTGTGTGTGTGTGTGTGTGTGTGTGTGTGTGTGTGTGTGTGTGTGTGTGTGTGTGTGTGTGTGTGTGTGTGTGTGTGTGTGTGTGTGTGTGTGTGTGGGGGGGGGGTGGGGGGGGGTGTGACGGTTTGCAAAGTAACGTTACGATCACTTCGGTTAGTTAAGTCAAGTAGACCATGCTACACTATACAAATACTCTTTTACAAAAGCCCTGCATTTAAACATGTTAATGTTACTTTAGTAAAAGTATGCTAGTATAATCAGGAAAGTGTTGTTAAAGTATTTAAAGTAGACACAAGTTATACTATTATATTATATCATTTGTTTTATTGTTATTACCGATGCAAGAGTTGACTTAACTGTTGTAGTTGGAGCTCATTTTGAACAATGAGCTAACTAATGATTACTTTCATAATGGTTTAATATGCTGACTATTTTCTACATTAATAGATGAAGGTCTGGTTTGTTCAAACTCTCAAAATAGTAGGACATGCTGTCATAATTACCCAGAGTCCAAAGTGATACTTTTAAAATGTTAAAGCTGTTAGATAAATGTAGTGATGTAAAAACGAAAATATTCAAGATAGTGTAGTGGAAAAGAGATCATGTTTTAAAAACATGTTACTAAAACAAAATCTCTTGTTTTGGACTGACAGTAATGATTCAAGAAATAGTAGATAAATAAATACACACACATCAATCTGTGTGCATTTGTTGTGGATGGAACACAACAAATGGTGCTCTTACCTATGATGCCTCCTCCAAACATTATAACCAGACTGTATCATTCAAACTATAAGTAACAGTTCTAGCTACTTGACTTTAGACAAATAATTCAAAAGACAAAAACACAATTTATTGAAAGACCAATCTTTATTTTATGGTGCCTCTCCTTTTGTTTGTATTATTAAACCCTGTCAATCAAAAAAAAACTGAGCAACTCAACAGTTAACTTTATATTTCTTATTGTCCAAAGCATCTATTACACTATTTGTTCCCCTCTCATATTCACAGGATGAATGATTAGAGACTTTTGGGGAAACCTCAGCTTTATGAACGTGCTGTCTGTTGCTTTGGCCCGAGAGGGCTGAGGGTCTTTCCCTGCAAGGAGGACCAGGCCTGAGGGAGGAGGACCTGGGCTGGGCATAGCTGTTACCATCGTCACAGGCCTAGCCTGTCAATTAACA
This sequence comes from Pseudochaenichthys georgianus, assembly GCF_902827115.2. Taxonomy (NCBI): domain Eukaryota; kingdom Metazoa; phylum Chordata; class Actinopteri; order Perciformes; family Channichthyidae; genus Pseudochaenichthys; species Pseudochaenichthys georgianus. The sequence continues at coordinate 10,006,949 of NC_047517.1, read as the reverse complement.
GATTAACATTCAGTGTAACTTATGTATATTATTTCGTTTTTATTTAAAAAAAAATGGTGATGGTTCATGCTTGATAACTTTTAGTTCACATTTCAATAAATTGTATTTGTACTCCTTTTGTCCATTATTCTTACTGAAAATGTTAAATTACACATTCACATCTGACTGAAGATTGGCACAATTTATTTGTGACGTTGCAAACTCTGCGGTACAAGGCACAAGTATTGTGAAGCTCATAAAGTAAGGCAAATGCATTTGATCAGCTGACTTTTTTTTGCAAACTTTATAGGCCTGACAATAATCACACTGTGTCTGAGGTGCAACGTAAAACACAAAGTAACACAACAATTAAGTTCCTGTTAAGGCCCTGACACACCAAGCAGTCACCAGAGAACTCGCCGACTGTTGCGTCGCCATGTTCTCCTGCGTCTTGGCCATGTGTCGCACTGAAACACACCGCAAAGACGAGCACGTACAAACTGCGCATGCGTGAGCAGCAATAACTCTCCTTATCAGCAGGTGGCGGTAGTGTGTATTCGTCATTCAAAAAACACAATAACCGGAAGACAGAGAAGAAGAACAGACCGCGTGATATAAACAAACAACAAATAGCGCTTGCGTTCCATTTTCACTCTCGTCCATCGAAAACATGTTTTGTGCGGTACTGGAGCTATCAGCCATTGGAGTGTTGCTTGTGAAAGACATTCTCAAGCAACTGTTTCGCTTCTCATGCACTGATTCGCTAGCTGAACAGCCAATCAGAGTTATGCATGTGACGCATGGCCGATTCAACATGTTGAATCGGCCATGCATCGGCCATGAAAGGCCAAATAAGGCGTGTCACGTCCGATGGTGCGGGACACACCAAATTGAGTTTGGGCGACAGGGCACGCATCGTTGTCCGACTAACGAAAACGGCCGATTTTCGGCCTGGTATGTCAGGGCCTTTAGACTACAAAACTAGTCAGTGTGCAGGTCTTTGTATTACAATATAAGTGTCTCGTGAATGTCCTGTACTGCTCTTAAATCTCATAACATCAGCTTTTCCTTTCCCTCTTGGATGTTCTTCTGGACCCTCAGAGAAAGAGAAAATGGTGAAGCAGTCCTGTCTCTCAGGCATGTCCTTTCCTAACAGAAATATCAAAAAACATATTATTGCAGAGCAAGTGTGTTATTTAAGAAAGAGGTGTTCAGGGGCTATACATATAATGATTTTTTTATTTGAATGTGTTTTTTAAATCCAACAGTGTACTACAAAGATAATAAACTGTTCTAAACTGTTCTAAATTCATCAACATTGAAATAAATGTATTATTAAAATAATATTTGACTGTTATCAAAACTTAGTGCAACTGTAGAAGCTTGCTATTTTCAGTTGTCTCACTGAAATAATCAATTTTAACATGTTTTTTTACAGTCAATATGCAGAGACAAAGGGTCGTAGTTCTCACTATGTTCAATAATATTTTCCTTAAATACATTGAAATGTGAAAGTTGAACAAAAAAGTTATGTTGCTTGGTCAAATGTAAATGTAACCTTTTGCTAAGAAAGTACACTCAACATCACTGATGTGTAGGTGATCTAGTAGATTTAGTCATGTTTAATGGCATGTATATCAGTGTATTTGAGTCATTACTTTATTTTTTAAAACCAATAACTTTATGCATTCTTTGTAAATTATGAAAAAGGTGTACCTCGGAATCCGTGCTGAAGTTCTCTGCTGTTAGGAGTCCAGATCTGTCTCTCCTCCTCTGGTCCAGCCTGTGTGGATCACCTTAAGGAGACTTTGAACAAACAGATGTAAAGTTGCATGTGTGGGTTACAGACTTCTTTACATGCAAACAACTTTTTATCTTCTTTTAAAAACAGGTCATAATATTATTGTTATACTTAAGAAATTGCTGGATATCACAGTCCTGATACTGTATCAGTTTGATTGAGTATTATTGTGTGGACGGGCTATTACTTTGGATGAGTTTTTCATGAGTCAGTCAAATTAATTTGTTTTCATATGCCATATTCATATGTATCACACACGTAAGGGTAAGACACAAACCTATTTAACAAATGCAATGTGTAAGGGAAACTTCTGCAGCAATGGAGAGTCAGGACTCAGAGAGACACGAGGAGAGTTGGAGCTTTGATGTCAAACACTGATGTTTATTACAAGGCCCTCCCGCTGTACTTCTCGGAGACTTCAACCTCCAGACGGGGAAGATAGACGAACTAACATCTCTGTATCCACCTTTGCTTTCTCACTGTCTCCGTCCCCACCAACTCATAAAGCTGGCAATGTCCTTGATCTCATATTCTCAAGGAACTGCACTACTTCTAACCTCTCTGTAAACCCGCTCCACACATCCGATCACTTCTTCATTTCATTCTCTTTACCCCTTTCCAAACATAACAAACTAATCTCTTCGCATCCTGCACTTGTCCGCCGTAACCTCCGTTCCCTCTCCCCCTCTACATTTGCCTCATCGGTGCTCTCAGCCCTCCCTTCCTCTGACTCCTTCCAACTCCTGCCTCCAAACTCTGCTGCAGAAACTCTCCTCTCTACTCTCTCATCCTCTCTGGACTCTCTCTGTCCTCTCACATCTCGGCAGGCTCGTCAGTCCCCTCCTGCTCCCTGGCTAAATGACGCACTGCGTGCTAATAGAACTGTCCTTCGGGCAGCAGAGCGGAAATGGTGGAAATCCAAACACCGTGACGACCTCCTAACCTATCAGGCTCTCCTCTCCTCTTTCTCTGCTTCGATCTCTCAGGCAAAAAGCACTTTCTTTCAAGATAAGATCCAATCTTCTTATTCCAATCCTAAAAAACTATTTTCCATCTTCTCCACCCTCTTGGATCCTCCCAAGGCCCCTTCCCCCTCCTCCCTTCTGTCAAGCGACTTTGTTAATCACTTTGAAAAAAAGGTTGACGATATTCGCTCTTCTTTTTCTGACTCACCTCTACTCACCGCTGGATCACCTGAGCCACCTTCAACCGGCACACTAACCTCCTTTTTCCCTCTCTCTCAATGTGAGGTTCTTACCCTCATTACCTCTGCCCGCCCTACCACCTGTCCTCTGGACCCTATCCCTTCAAACCTCCTTCAGACTATCGCTCCTGATATTCTACCGTTTCTCACCCATTTCATCAACACTTCTCTAACTTCTGGTCACTTTCCAAACAGTCTCAAGGAGGCAAGAGTAAACCCTCTCCTGAAGAAACCCACTCTCAACCCGTCTGATGTTATAAACTACAGGCCTGTCTCTCTCCTCCCGTTCCTGTCTAAAACACTTGAACGCGCTGTCTTTAAACAACTCTCCTATTATCTCCATCAGAACAACCTTCTGGATCCGCACCAGTCTGGTTTCAAGGCAGGTCACTCCACAGAAACTGCCCTCATTGCTGTCACTGAGGAACTGCACACTGCTAAAGCAGCCTCCCTCTCCTCTGTCCTCATCCTGTTGGACCTGTCTGCTGCATTCGACACGGTGAATCATCAGATCCTCCTTCGCACTCTCCAAGAACTTGGAGTCTCAGGCTCTGCACTTTCCCTCCTCACCTCATACCTCAAAGACCGCACCTACAGGGTAACTTGGAGAGGGTCCGAGTCCGACCCTTGTCAATTAACTACAGGGGTCCCTCAGGGCTCTGTTCTTGGTCCCCTCCTCTTCTCCCTGTACACAAACTCGCTCGGATCTGTCATTAGCCCGCATGGTTTTTCATACCACTGCTACGCTGACGACACCCAATTAATTCTGTCCTTTCCCCGCTCAGAGACCCAGGTCGTCGCACGCATCTCGGCTTGTTTAGCTGACATCTCTCAGTGGATGTCCGCTCATCATCTCAAGCTCAACCTTGACAAAACTGAAGTGCTTTTCTTCCGGGAAAAGATTGTCCCTCTCTTGACCTGACTATCAACATCGGCACCTCTGTTGTTTCCCCGACCCAGACTGCAAGGAATCTGGGTGTGACCCTAGATAACAACCTGTCCTTCACTGCAAATATCGCTGCTACAACCCGCTGCTGCAGATACACGCTTTACAACATCAGGAAGATACGTCCCCAGCTGACCCAGAAAGCGACGCAGGTTCTGGTCCAGGCTCTCGTCACCTCACGCCTAGACTACTGCAACTCCCTCCTGGCTGGTCTACCTGCATGTGCCATCCGACCTCTGCAGCTCATCCAGAATGCAGCGGCTCGTCTGGTCTTCAACCTTCCAAAATTCTCCCACACCACGCCGCTCCTCCGCTCCCTTCACTGGCTTCCGGTAACTGCTAGAATTCACTTCAAGACACTGGTACTTGCGTACCATGCTGCGAATGGATCTGGCCCTTCCTACATCCAGGACATGGTTAAACCGTACACCCCAGCACGTGCACTTCGCTCTGCATCAGCCAAACGACTCGCTGCACCCTCACTGCGAGGGGGACCCAAGTTCCCATCAGCAAAAACACGTGGATTTGCTATCCTGGCTCCAAAATGGTGGAATGAGCTCCCCATTGAAATCAGGACCGCATAAAGCTTACACACCTTCCGGCGCAGACTGAAAACTCATCTCTTTCGACTCCACTTCGAGCGATAGAATGACTAACAAAGATCTGCTAACAGAGCACTTATATACTAATAAAGGACTGGCTTATCTAAAGCCAGTTGAGTAGCACTTGAAACGATTGGCTCTTTGAAACCTGATGTTCTTATATGATTCTGTTTTCTTCAAGGTTGTGTCTTCCTGGTCGAATGTACTTATTGTAAGTCGCTTTGGATAAAAGCGTCAGCTAAATGCAATGTAATGTAAAAGTATCGGCCGGAGAAATTCACATCACAAGTCACAGCAGCCAGAGATTCTGACTGCACTGGTGGGTTGCCATGCCAAATCTGACCAGCCTCTCTCTCTCGATAGACCTTTTAACTAGTTTAAAGTGAGTTAATCCACATATTGGGGGATGTTGCGTAAACACCTGGAGACACTGAATCACTTATCTGGCTCTTAGGCTCTGTGACCGAGAGTTGACCGGTCATAAAACTGGGAACAACACCATATGACTCCATTAGCACATTCCTTACAGGAGATAACAGACTCAGGGTTGGTGATAAACTTCAACAGGCAGAAAGGTTAAATATCTTAGGAGTAAAGACAGAATTATTCCCTCACACAATGGATAAGCTTAATTTTCACTGAAGTCACAGATAACGTCATATCTAATATTTAAACAAATAATTTCCTTGTCACTAAAGCATTGACTACGCTATTCATCGTCCTTAAATGCAGGCATTAAGTTACATGTTCCGTTCTCCAGCCACGATAAGGCTGTTTCTCAAGTGTGATGATAATAAAATGAAAATAGGCATTGGTAATAATATTAAAAACAACAATGTTTGGGTCGTTCGTCGGATAGGCGTTTAGCTGCAATAAATAACTCCAGTTCAACAAACCATATTACAATATCTAAGGGAGCGTTATTTCTGGACCATCTTGAAATGTGACGTTCATATTTTAAAGATACACACATTTCATTGTGAGGTTGATTTAATATACACTAAGCCTCTCTTCAGCAATATGTTGACGTTAGCTAGTCTATGTTATGCTATAGTAGAGCATAGCAAATTTAAATGAACCTTAACAATGCATACAGTAACCTAACTAGCAAACTAACTATCTAACGTACAAGGATGACCTTATTTTACCAACCTCGCACAGAAGCCTTTTGGTATACAGTAGCATCCCACTTAATGTTTTATACTTCTCTATTCGTTTAACTTGGATGCTACGCATAGCATCGTTAGCACAGATGGAGCTACCGATTGCTCAAATACTAACCCAACTCTAAACATTCATTAACGTTAGCTTAATAAAAACACCAGTAACTTAACATAAAGTACGCAGGGTTGACTTACTGAAGAAACTGCATTCATGGACGGTCTGTTTTAACCGCAGATAAATCCTATATTTGCATGACGAATAGTCCATCAGGAACCAACACAACAAACACGGCCGAGTTCAAGTAGTGTTCTCCTCATGAGCTGAGCCCCTGTAGCATCACGGAGCCAATGGAGCTAACTGAGCTAGCAGTGAGACAGAGGAGCTAGCAGTGAGACAGAGGAACTAGGAGCAGCAGTCCCGTTGTCATGAAGGGGGAATCTAACTATATACAGAATATGTTTTTGTGGATCCAGGCTAGAAACATGTTCAATTTCTGATGTTAAGTTGGACTTTTTAACATAGGGTCTACGAGAATTGCTCCCATCTGCATCCATCGCCTACAGTTTGCAGCATTGAGCTTCACCGCGCTGTCCAGGAGTTCGCCGCTTGGCTCTGATAGGCCAGAAGTTGGTTTGATTGCATTCGGGCTCGATTGCTTATCCTGTCTGAGTAGCCCGGATGATGCTGCATTGCAATTTTTTACCTCGAATTTTATACACCGACATTTTTGACGTCTAATTTTATACACCGAAATTGTGCATTCGAATTTTTTTAACTTGAATTGTTACATTTTTATTTCACATAGGTAAATTCGGAGCAAAAAAAATCAGATACATGATTTTCAAAGTAATTATTTTCAATGCTATGAATTCGGTGTCTGATCAAATTCAAATACTTCTGTCTCTTGTTTGCTTCCATATTTTACCGGTTTACTGATCAAGATTTAGCCCCAGAAAGCACATGGCTACTTAGCATGCAAAATGACATCATTCTGCATGTTAAGTAGCCATGTGCTTTCGTGTTATTGGCTGAATCTTTATTTATTGATTAGATCACGGAACTCTGATGAGTGTTCAAGACAGCCTATATGTCTGAACTCGATCCTTAGAGTAATGTGTTACGGAGCCTTCTCTTCAATATTGTTTCCACATAGCGAGCATTTTGCGCTGCTCTTTTCCAATGTGGAAGCAGAATGTGTGAAAGCATACAGCACGATGCAGGGTGTGTCTCTAGATATGTTTAGACTGGAATAGCAGGGCCCAGTACGTGAACTCGCCTCACAGGTGCCTCACATGCCAGGATAGAGGAAAATAGGCTCTGTGGCAAACACACGTTTATGATACTTAGACGTTTTGTTTTGCTGTATAATCGCCACACATTAACACCACTTTTTTGGTTTTGAAGCGTAAATTCAATTGCTAGAAGTAGAAAATGAAGACCACAGGCATAACCACTGCTAAGCTAGAGAAGGCTAATGTTTAGCATGAGGACGTTAAGTATACTCATTTAGTCACCTAACCACATATCTTAATTCAGGCACTGCTAAGCTAAAGGCGGCTAATGTATGACATAACAAAAATGTTCAGTCTCATTTAGCCACTTATTAGCTACCCCCTTTTTTAAGGCACATAGAAGCTTTGCACATTAACAATTGGGGTATTTTCTGACGTATTTTATGCCGTAGAACAAAATGTGAAAATCTTGCATGGGTTAACCACAGTTCTAATCTAATCATTGATTTAGAGATGAGGTGTGAGAATTTGTATTACGCTAACTCATGTCCAGTACTAAGTCATTTCTATACTACTACTAGTAATTTCAATACTCATTCCTGCATCCATCCATGACCTGACAATGTGCTAATATGATGTTCTCATAGAATAATATTTCAATGTATTACCCCTAAATTGATACAAAAACTTAAAATAAAACCTCAAATGAATAATACAATCTCTCTCGTCTGAATCAACTGTTATGTGTCTCGTTCCCTGCTGTAATCCTGGGAGAAAGGCAGACTTGAAATTCTGATTTAGATTGCATGTTATGCAAGCCCAAAAGAGACATGCACAAACACAAACAAGCACACACAGGGCCTGCTTTATCCTGTTAGAAGTGCACAGCAGTGAGTGCATTGTGGGATGTACGACTGGGCTGCATGGTTTGGACACATTGAGATTATTCTTTATTTTTGACTGATTTCGCAATTTGCAATGATTCACGATATTGGAGAGATTAATCGTTTTTGATTAGAATTCTTATTATGATGATGAAATGTATTAACTGATAATGGTGGGAGTATTTTTCAAAGATGATCTGTTCCAACAAATTATGTTTTGATAAGTCTGTATAATATAATTTGTAGGTTGGGATAGTCCTGCAGCTCGATAATTCTTCCTTCAAAATGTATATATACAGTACATATTAAGCCTTTAACAAATAGTGTTCTTCCTGCTATTTGAATATTGCACCCACACACACGGATGAGAGCTATGTGAATTTTTTTCGAGATCAGACCAAAAGTGAATTATTTTATTAAAAATAAAGTCAGAATTCTGAGAAAGAAAATCACTTTTGGTTACACCTAAAAAATACATGAATGCAATAGTCCATATTTCCATTTCAATACAATGTTGACTCATTGTGCAGTCTGTCTGTAAGTTTTGGCCTCTCTCTCTCTTTCTCAGGCGATCCATCTCACCCGCTGGCCTCTGATCAGAGACTCTACATACTACACCCTGTCGATCACTGCTCTCATAGTGGTAAGTAACAGCTTGATACGGTCACACACTTTGCAAATACAAACATTCATCCTGCATTCTCTGGAAATATTAATAGATTTTATCACCAAACGTAAGTGGTCCTGATGTGTCCACATGTAATTATGCTCTTTGTAACCAACTCTATGAACATAATTCATGTTTTCGTGTTATACACAAGCCTTAATCTACATTTTCTGTGTTGTTTTACAATAACACAGTAACATTTGTTGGTGTTAGTGTATCACTACGGTAACGTACAGTGTTGAGACTATCGTTTTCCAACAGTTGTCTCCTAAGTTGTTAGCTGTGTCAAGAAACGACACACAGGTGTATTCGATGACAGAAGATGTGTGTCTTCATTTTCCTCTTCACCTTTATGAATGTACAATAATCATGCTTTTAAAAGCTGTTTTCATTGAATATTTAAATATCTGATTTTCACTTCTCAGTCATTTTTTCCTCTTTCATATTACAGTTCATATATGACGAAAAAATTGTTTGGTAAGTGTAATCTTTACAAGTGTTGAATGTTTACAATTAATCAAAAATAAGAACAAATGATTCACATGGTAGTTTATCCAAATGGTGTTTTCCAGGTGGGAAGCTCTGACGTTGGTTCTGATGTATTTCGTCTACATTTTCATAATGAAGTAAGTTTTTTTGAAAGAACACAAACAGGACAAAACAGGAGTCCCCACCGGTTGATCACAGCTAACCCGTTTAATCATATCCGTAAGATGTTGATCATTACAACTAGTCAGAATGCTTTTCATATTGATATTCAGTATGCTATGTTTTAAGTCGGTGATTATCAGTTGGCGTCAGAATGATCACTTCCTGTTGCTCTTTTTTCACATCAAAAGTTCTGCATTGACAAAACTTATTTAGGTCATTCTAGTAAGTCAACTGCAGGGTCGGGTTCTGCAATGTTATTTTTCACAACCTCATTGGTGAGATTGAATTATCCTCCATGGCCACAATTTAACTTTATTAAACTTACATTGTTGTGAAAAAAGGTTCTGGCACTTTCTGAATCTGGAATAAATTGACTTTCTTTCACTATTGTCTGGGGCCTTGGTATAAAGTTTGTTATTAATATTGATGGAAATAAAAAATACAGAAAACTCTCGTGGATCTCCCCCAATAAAACAAAACTGATGAGCATTTTTGTGATCAAAGTTTTTTTAAATCACCTATTGTACATAAATGTTCCATGTGAATTAGTCTTGACCTTTGTTTCAGGATGAACTCCTACGTTGTTCGTTTTCTGGAGAGGCGGACGAAGAATTCGTCCAGTCTGAGGAACGGAGTGGCCTCTAACGGCGAGCTTGAAGATGGCTGTGACGCTACATCTGTTCTACTGAAGAAAGGTTATTTTTTATGTTTATGATACTTACACTTTTTGTTAAGTAGGATAATCTCCACATATTAACACCACTTTTATGATTGTTGAGTGTAAATACGATCCGTAGAAGTTAAAATGTAAAAACGACTATGAAAAAACTTCATGACGGTGGCATGACATAACGTCACCAACGCTAAGCTAAAGGCGGCTAATGTTCAGCATGATGCATTTGTACCTATCAGTAATGTGTTTCTGTCTCTTCTCCCTTCACACAGTATTTATCCTACCAACATTCACACAACATATTTAATCAAGCATTGTAGACACTATATTTTGAAAATGAGATCCTTGGCAAACAAATGTATGTGATACTTAAACGTTTTATTCATTAGGATAATCTCCACATATTAACAACACTTTCACAATAGTTTGAATGTTAATGCAATTGCCAGAAGTAAACCACAGGCATAACCACCGCTAAGCTAAAAGTGGAAAATGTTCCGTGTGACAACATTTAACTGTCGCATTTATCAACCTGTTAGCAACAGTCGTTTCTAACATACATCAAAACTCCACACATTAACCAGTCGGGTAGTAACTGACATATTTTATGTCATAAAATAAAAAATGAGATCTCTTTAGCTTTGTTTTTAACTACAGATCTTATACAAACGTTGATTACGAGACGAGGACACCGGCAGTGGTAAAATGCTCATTTCCTGGTTTTATGACTCCGGAATTCCTACACCACTTCCTACACCATTATCTAACACAGGACAGAGCCATGCTAACTTTTTCCCTCTTGCTAACTTTTTAAGCTTAGTTTAAAAAAAACAAAAAAACATGTAAGAATACATTATCTAGGATTTGATTTGTGTGTTAAAGAACTGTATGTTCTAGCACGATGTCACGAGGTATGGAATATAGACGATGCATGTGTGTGTTTCCCACAGCGAACCACCACAGGAAGCCGTCTGTGCTGATGGTGGACGAGCTGCTGTCAGCCTACCCCCACCAGCTGTCCTTCTCTGAGGCGGGCATGAGAATCATGATCACCGACCACTTCTCTCCGAGGACCAGGCTCACCATGGCTTCACGGATGCTCATCACAGAGGTACACACAGGCGCACTACAATACTTTTGATTGAAACATGAACAAAATAAAAGGATGGCTACCATTTCCAATTGGAAGCAGCCTGCAGTGGGTTTTCCTCAGATGATTGTGCTTTAGCCTAAACCCTAACCCTAACGTCTCAATGTCTGCTACTCCAGCACACAACCCATATATACGCTCCTCTCATTACAGGCCATTACAGGCCACTAGCAATCAAATACTGACAGACTGCCTCTGCTTTGGGGCGGCTGTAGTCCCTCAATCTGTAGGGACTTAGCATGGGAAGCAAAGGGCCGCCAGTTCAAGTCAAGGAAGGACTTCAACCCTTCTACCATATATTTTTTTGATTCCTGTAGAGTGTGCTTCTTTAAGGGGCCCTTCACCTAACACTCTTATCTCTGCAATTTGAGTGCAATCAGTGCTAGCTTCGCAGACAGCCAGATGAGGTGCTTTATAGCACTTTAAACCATGATATGATGTTAATAAAAGCTTAAAGGGAGATGCTAAGGACTTTATTCACCAGCTGTCATTTAGACCTGTCTGAAAGGAACATGATCACCTTCACTGTAGGGGTGTTGAAAGTAATCGTTTCTACGGTGCATCGCGATGCGGATGATTCTGCATCGATGCAGTGACAGAACATAATCGATTACAGCGTAGTAACGTTGCTTCCTGATTTTCTGGCCGCGACTTTACAATAACGGTTTTTTTTCTGTCACTTGAATATCAAATCGGTCGGTGACGCAGAGATCAGGGACACCAAACACGGAGCAGTCTGCTTTCTCCACCAACACAAGAACACCAGTCCAGAACCAACAGCAGAAGGACCCGCTCTGAATCACTCCGTGTTCCTCCAAACCCCCCCCCCCTGAAAATAATCAATTAAATTCAAAACCTTTATTTATCCAGGTGAAATCCCATTGAGATCAATGATCTCTTTTTCAAGGGAGACCTGCAATAATGAGTGACAGGCTGATGGTGACCCGATAGAAACTTTATTATTCTCTTAATCACTGACTGAGATGATGAAGCTAATTTAATCTCCTACATTCATGGGATGTATGTAACAGTAAGACAGAGAATGTAAGTGTGCACCCACATGCAGTGTTTTTGTTTGTATATGCTGTTGTAAATACTCCTGTTGTCTGCTGTGTTCAGACTCGAGTCCTGTGTGTGATGCCACATTCAGGACCTTCAGTGTCCCTTCTTAACAGAAGGCCGTGGCTAGAAGCTGCAGCTAGACTGCAGAAGCATTAGCTTTTTGTTTCTGAGGATGGAACAACTTCACACACAGATACTGTATAGGGATGCTAGAGCTATACAATTGATTTATTTTGGTTTATAAATTAATGTCAAGACATTTATGTTATTGATTTCTGAAGCACTTTCTCAATAATAAAAAGAGAGTTCATACTGTATGTATTTTCATGGATGAAAAAGAAGCCATGTGCAGTAATATAGGAAATTGAGGATGCAACGCATTGGTATGAATCGTGATGCATCGGGATATGGAATGGAATCAGTGACAGGATAATCTAATCGACTTGTGAGACCAGTGAAGATGCAGAGCCCTAATAGACTGCAGCACATACTATTCTGTAAATCGGTCATTTATGAATCGACCAAAACTATATAAACATTAAGAAATTACAAACCTTAGGGGTTGTCACTATAACTGTTGAAATAATTAGATGAAACTTTGACCTGCTCTCGCTTGTTACAACACTTTTTAAAAGTTTATAACTGAGATGTAAACAAATAAACTCTTTTGAAGTTTCATTTTCAATATAAACACAATAAAGAGATCCGTTTGTTGAGCTTTTAAACTCATTTGTACAATTTTCTGTGTGTGTGTGTGTGTGTGTGTGTGTGTGTGTGTGTGTGTGTGTGTGTGTGTGTGTGTGTGTGTGTGTGTGTGTAACAGAGGCAGCGTCTAATCCACTCACGGACTTTGACCAATGGTGACTCAGATGTCCAAGTGAAAGGAGGAAGTAGGCGGGGCATAGAGAACGGGATGTCCGGACCTGAGAGGGGGATCGCCGTTCGCCGCGAGGACCGAGAGGCGGGTAACGAGACGGACAACGAGGACAACGAAAACAATGAAGAGGAAGAAGAAGAGGATGGAGGGGGGCCCTTTGTACCCTTCCAGTGCCCAGGTACCTGCTGGAGATGGATCTGTGGGCACTGTGTTTACACACATTATCTATTGTCACTTGTGTTTAAAGAAATACTTTTTTGGAAAACCCTGATTTGCACACATTTAAAAAAAGTTGAGTGCAAAACACTGGACACATTCTCACACTCAACGACGGCCATCTTGGTTATGTGACGGAAGCTTCACAACCAGTTGAACTATACATATATAAGTCATGCATATGTTTTTTATTCACTATATAAGTAACGTACTTACATCACTATTCTGGTGTTGAAAAGAAAACACGGTTAATCGATGATTTGGTATCGCTAATGTTAGTAAAACTAGATAGCTATCCAACTGCAGCAATACAAAGTTAAATACAAAATATAAAGAGTTATTTAAACAAAAAGTTAAAAAAGTTAACAAAAATAAAAAGTTAACATAAAATGTCCAATAAATGATAAAATACAAATAACTGAACGTGCAATAAAACATTGTATGTACAAAAAAAACAAGTTAAATGTTTAATAAAATATAAACATTTTTGAATAAAAACAGAAATATAAAAATTAAAATGTTGACATTGTACTACAACATGTAACATCTATATTACAATATACGTACATGAGATAACATTGTCCTAATACGGTAGTAGTCTGTTGATCCTTCCTCCCTCTTCTTCATCGGTGTGTATATCTCATGTTTCTTGTGTGTTTGCAGCGGGGGGGTTCAACAAGCTAAAGTGGCTGGTGGCCTGGCCTCTCTGCCTGCTGCTGTACTTCACCGTCCCCAACTGCTCCACGCCTCGCTGGGACAACTACTTCATGCTGTCCTTCTTCTGCTCCACCCTGTGGATCGCTGGCTTCTCCTACATCATGGTCTGGATGGTGAGAGACTGGAGGGGGGATTGAGGCGGAGGCACACTGGTAGAAATGTAGATAAAAAAACCTAATGATTTAAATAAATACCCACGTGTTCATCAAGCTGATGTACATAGACAATTTACAGAACTTTCTTTCTCATTCTAAGTAAATGGGGGTTAGGGTTAGAAATAGTACTTGTAGTACCACTGTTTGGCCACTGCGAAAACCTGCTTTGATTTGGATTTCGAAATAGAAAAACAAATACCTGCCAAAATACAGGCAGTAATATTCTGTCTTCCTCTGTCAGGTGACAGTGATCGGCTTCACACTCGGTATCCCGGACGTCATCATGGGCATCACCTTCCTGGCAGCCGGCACCAGCGTCCCTGATTGCATGGCCAGCCTTATAGTGGCACGACAAGGTAACACACACACACACACACACTCACACACACACACACACACACACACACACACACACACACACACACACACACACACACACACACACACACAAATAACAGGTACAAAACTGTCATTTAGCACACACACACACACAAACAGCTCATTGAAGCCAAACAACAGAATCAAAGTGAATGCAGTATCAAAGAGCCAGAGAGGGAAGAGATGACAGAGACAGAGATGGGTGAGGGGGAGTGTGAGTGGGGGGGGCCCCTTCCATCCCTGTGGCGAGGCTGTAAAAGAAAGGGGGGGTGGTGAGAGCAGACAGCCTGACACGGTCCCTTTCTCCATCCTTTCATCTGTATTTATTCTTGCTCCTGTTATCAAATATTTAAACTATGTGGGGGGGGGGGGGGGATTGAGGTTTGGGGATGGGTCTTGCTCGCAGATCCACTGATGCCACACGTATCAACCCACCTTTGTCCCAACCTGACACATCCCAGTGTAAACCGTAAAAGTCGTAATGAAGTTAAAATGCCTTAAATGATAAGAAAATGACTTGTTCTAATATGTTTTTCTGGGAACTTTTCTCTCAGAATTCTGATATTTTCTCAGAAATGCATCTCTTAATAACTCTAACCCCAAACCCGAGAATAAATCACTTTACGTCAGAACTCAACAATTTCCAAAATTGGGATCAATAAAGTCAATCTGATCTAATCTCAATACAAAAAGTGGAGATCATTCTTTTTCGTAAGTATGTGAAACAGGTTAAATGTCAAATTGTTGATCTGTGATCTACAAAATATTCTTAATCTAGCATCCTCAGATCGATTGCTTCTGTCTCCATCCACACATCCGGGGATCGTGGGGTATTCGTCTCATTAGTGTAAAGTTCTTGAGGAAACAACAATTTATATCTCGGTAACTCTCTCTCCGTTTCTTTCCATCTTATTTTCCTTACACATGTATCTGTTCAGGAATGGGAGACATGGCTGTGTCCAACTCCATCGGCAGTAACGTGTTCGACATCCTGGTGGGGCTCGGGCTCCCCTGGTCCGTGAAGACCCTCGCTATCAACTACGGCTCTGATGTAAGTAACACACCTCAAACCCCCTCTTCTCGAGGTCAAACCTGAACTATTCACAGCAATACAGGTGATGGCAATTCATCAGCACTAAAGTAGGTGCTTCTTCTAACTTTAGATAACCATCAAAATAGTATTTTGCCTAAATGAAAGTCATTAAGTGGAGTGTCTGCACATCCAAGGCTAGTTTACTTGTCATGATGTAACAGCATGACAGCACTACTCAACACATATATGTACTAGATGGAAATAAGAACAATACATTGGGGTGACAAAAGTCTACTTGTTTGTGTAACCCTGTCAACAGGGACGTTCACACATGTTGGAGCAGTTTCTCAGTAAAGAGAAAACATGATCACAAGAACAACATGCTATGCAGCTATCTGCAACAAGTTACTGATAACAAATACCACATTGAAAATGAGAAAACAAAAAGCAAGAGAATTGCTGAGTAACTGGTTTGTTTATAAAAGCATCTGGGTTATGCAGCACCACACAAAATGAAAACAAAGACAATTAATTGGTATCGAAATGAGCTGTTGTTATTCATACATGTTTCCACAAATAATTAATAGTCAACAAAAGCATAAATCGTTAGGATTTCAGACGATGTTATCAGTATCCCGAGTTGTTACTGAAGTGCACTCTGTTTGCTTCTCACAACGGCACAGACCTTGCATTCTGTAGGTTTACATACTTGTTTTTTAATTGAACAGTACATTAATGTCCATAACTTGTGAAACATTGGAAAAATGGTACGTTGACTCCACTGGAATTAATTCCTTTTGCAGCAAAATGTAATAATATAACAACAACAACAAATCCAGGCTTCCACGATTTTAGGGCTAAAAGTGAAAAATGTATTGAGTTCTGATCAAAACATATTTTTTAAAGTCATAATCCTGCAAAAAAGTTAGAATTCAGACGAGTCAGAACTCCAATTAATAGTAGTCATAGACTTTCTTGAAATGTATGAGAGGATCAAACTTTCTGCCACTTTCCTTCCGTGTTCGTTCTAATAGTATTAATGTCTCACACATGATCTGTTTGCAGATCAAAATCAACAGCAAAGGCCTGATCTTCTCCGTGGGGCTGCTGCTGGCCTCTGTGTTCATGACTGTGAGTGACAGCACGTCTCATCACATACCTCCGATACCCCTTTTCCACTGACAGTTCCGTTCTAGTTCCGAGCCGGGCTGGTTTGGTTCACAGTTAGTTCAACTCGGAAACAAGTTAAGATCCAATTTGCTTTCCCACCGACCAGCGCCTGAGAAGAGCCACGTCATGACGTCACGTTTATGTTGATCCCCAGCCTTTGACTGATAGGGCTCTTGGTTTTTGGTGCTGGCCGAGCAATTAGTTGGCCCCCCATTCATCCAGTTAGCAGGCCAGAGAGCCGGCGCTGCTGCGGTGTAAACACAAAAACTGGTTTGAAATGGGGCTCCGGCTTCAAACTGGAACTGCCTCGGCGGGAAAAGGATATAATAGAGTTCTGATTCCCGTCCATGTGTTTGTTTCCTCAGCCCATTGATCAGTTAATCTGCCTTTTAACCCCCCCCCCCCATCTGTGTCTATCTCTGTCCAGGTCCTGGGAGTTCACCTCAACAAGTGGACTCTGGACAAGCGCCTGGGTTTCACGTGTCTCCTCCTCTACTCCGTCTTCCTGTGTGTCTCCTGCCTTATCGAGTACAATATCTTCACCTTCGTCAACCTGCCAACCTGCCGCGACGATTAACACACACAGACGAGTGCACACATATATACTATATAAATGGTGTTTGCAAACACATTCCGACGATAGAATTAGACCCAGAAAGTATAATTCTTAATATATTTAACAGCGAGAATGATTTGCAAATACCATTTAAAACATACTCACTTACCTGCTTTTATGAGAAGATGTCCCACTCTGCTTCTTTTTTTCCGATGGCTGTTATCTGCTGTGTCGGCGAGTTTTCGGGGCAGAGATAGAAATGACTGACGGGCCCTCACACAGGGCAGAACTGAGGACAGGAGTCACCACTACTGCTTGCTCCTGACTTGAGGACCTTTATTTTGAAACTCCCTGTATTTAGGTGTGAAAGTAGGCGTGTTTACTAGCTGCTAACCTTTCCTGAGAGGAAAGGTGGGTCTTTTAGATCTACTAGTTGAGAGTAATAATTATAAAAGCAATGATGTAAATAGGTGGGAGGGTGTAGATTAGCACTTTGGTTCAGATAACGTTTTTAAGAGTGCAAATCTTCAGGCAAAGAGCTAAGCAGATGGGCCCGATGTTCAAACACCATTATCTTAAGACTATTTTAGATTTCCAACATGTGGACATTATTAAGTATTTTTAGATTTTAAGAAACACAACCCCCACACAGAATCAGGGCATTATCAAAACATATTCAAAAATAACCCCTCAGCATATTTTAATTCAAGCGGTTAGGTCAAAAACGAACCCTTCACCTCCTCATGGTTCTGTTGTCATGCTTTACAAATGTTAGTCTGTTTGGCCAATCATTGGAAATGTCAGAGACATGTTCAGGAAACTTGGCCAATCACAGGTCATTCCCAGCATAGGGAACAGTACCTGCGAGAAGACGAAAAGCAGGAAGACAATACGTGCTTCAGAGATGCATGCGGAAGATGATTGGGGCCACATGTGAAATTATTTTTGAGATCTGACCAAAAGTAAAATTGCTTTTGAGTTCTGATAAAAAAGTAAAAATTCTGACTTTCTTTTTCAGAGGTCTGCACTTTGATCTCAGAACTAAAGAAAACATAAATGTTGCCGGATCCAAAAAGAACATTCCCATGTGGCCCTTATCAACTTCCGTAGGTTGGTAGAAGAATGAATGAATACCAACACTGACTCTCCGTCTCTCTGCAGATCTCTACCGTACCTTTACCTTCTTTGAGATCGTGTTGCCGCACAGTTACTATTGTGTCCACGTATGTTTTTCTCCTCAGAGTTCCATCAAACTAACGCTCCTAACCTTTTTCATTGATGCTATGACAATGATTTATTAGCAATGTATCACCGCTTTTTTATGGCCGAATATTATCTACCTTTTGGATTGTATTGTCTGTTTTCAGCTGCTTTATATTAGTTTGATTTGATTGTTTTTTCACCACACTAAAAGATGCTAGCTCTCACACTGTGTATGGATGAGCTGCACCGCTCAGTCTGACAGCCGGAGAGGAAGATCTGCGCTCAGCGAAACAAGTACAAGGGTCTGCCAGACTGATCGGTTCAAACAAACAGGCGTTTAGTCTTTGTTGTAATAGTTTCCGTCTGAGAGACACGGTCAAAAACAAGCTTCTCCTCTAATTTACCGTGACATCACCTACGCTTGTCCGACAAAAAGATCAGAGCGCTTGAGAAAAAAGACGCTAGGCGCAACACTGTTCTCAAGGTGGCCGCATGAAAAAGCATAAGCTCTCTCCTCA
Source organism: Pseudochaenichthys georgianus (assembly GCF_902827115.2). NCBI lineage: Eukaryota > Metazoa > Chordata > Actinopteri > Perciformes > Channichthyidae > Pseudochaenichthys > Pseudochaenichthys georgianus. The sequence continues at coordinate 9,988,111 of NC_047517.1, read as the reverse complement.
GTGGAAACGATTGAAAAAAGATGCTGCCGCTCAAAAAAAGCACTCTGTGGACACAAGCCGTTAGCCGCTAGCCGTTAGCCGCTAGCAGTTAGCCTCGAGCAGTTAGCATCGTACAATAGCATATTGTTCTCTGTATCTTTGCCTTTTTCTGGAGAACAAAATAACCTAAAGTCACATTTTTGTCCAATAATGCCCACATTTAATTTCCTCCTCAAGCTTTACCATCAATAGCATCATAGTTGTAGCTCCTATATTTTTTACTGGGAATGAAATAGCTTTAAGGGAAAGATTCTTCTGTATCTTCTGTAAATAGACCACCTCTGTAAATACCCCTAGATGTCATATTTATTATTTATTCATGTCATTCGCACATTTCCCCTCTGGAGGTCACAAAGCACCCGGGCAGGTTTTATTTATGGACCCAGTTGGCTGGAACCACTCGTGTTCGAACAAGCACAATTTCCTCGAAAAGGTATTTTGTCTTGTTGATTTTATCAATGACTTTTATGTTGTATGTGTGGATGTTAAAAAAAAGAAATGAAACTTGCACTGAAGAGCTTAAACTAGGAGACTTCAAGTGTTTCTCCTGATGCGTGCTGATTATAAGGATGGCATGCTTGTAAAATGAAGCAGGTTTTTATGAAATAATTATGTTTTTTAGAGAAGTAAATGTTTTGGGAGATTGTTGCGGAGAGGTGTCGTAGTTTGCGCTGCCACCTAGGGACAGAAACGATGAACTGCTGCTTTTTTTCTCTTATGGAAGACACCGACCAAATAGACTGAAAACAGTGGTGGCATTATTTCAAAACGGTCGCACGAGGTACTTCCTCTGCACTCGTGAGGTAAAGGTGCAATACCAAGCATCAGGACTTTTATTCCAGCTCTAATACTCAAAGGTTGAGCGTTCGACTTTATTTTTATCCAGGAGTTCTTTGTATTTTGTAACGCCTAATGTCTAGATTTGTCCAGATTTGGTAGGTTTGTGGTAAAATTGAGATAAATATTCCTACTAGTTTTTTGGAGCATGTACAATGTGGTTCGTGAAACCCTACGGAGGATTTGTATTCAACTACTGGAGTCACACTATTCCTCAAAGACTTCCAGCACAGAAATGAACTCGTCATCGGTCAGATTCATCAAAATGTCAGCTTTCCTCTATTTTTTGTTTTTGTTTAATGGAAGACAATTACTAAAAAAAGTCTGATTGGTTTCAGGGAAATGTTTAATTTATTGACGAGTATTATCAAATATAAGATCTGAGAAATATTGTCTTTCGAATGTACAAATAATTTATGTTTGTTGTCAATATATCATATCACATTTATGTATACAGAGGCAGAGTGCTATGAACGGAAAACAGGGTTTACGTGTGTTGCGAATCTTATGTAATGCAATAACTATGAGCTTATGTGTAAATATGCCGCTTTAATGATCAAAGAGACATTAGTTTAACAAGATGTCTGAGAATATGTGACTCTGTAACAGCATTCCTAACAACGTTATTTATCAATGACTATACACACAATCACAGCAGGACTGTTATTAACATATGGAGCCCTACAACTCTTACCATGGTCAGTTCTTCCACACTGTATTATCAAATAATAATGGGACACGGATTTATTTAAGTTATTCTCAAATACTGTTGATTCTGGTTATAAAGTAGCCTGACGCTAGATTTTGAAGTTTTGAACTAATTTCCCATTTGTTCTAATTATTTATTTGAAAGTTACTCTGAAATATCAATTTAATCTGGTGCTTCAGTGAAAGAGAATATTCTGAGATGGTATACAAAGTTTCATTTATTTGAAAAAGTTGTGTTGAGTTTATAGAGATATCTAATAAGAGATATCTGAAACAGCCCATTTCTGCTGAGTCAAAAGTCTGATTAGGTCATTCAAAAATGACGAGGTAGTCACAGGCAAGTCAATCGTTTAATGCATGATGCAATACTCGTTTAAAATTATGAATATATATTTTAATATATAAACATTTTTGACTTGCATTCTTTGGGTTTAAGTTAGTATGTCATCATTAAGCCTTTCTTTCTACATCTCACCTCAAGTCACATTTTGAAGTTAAATAATGATATTACTTTCTTAAAATGTTGACTCATAATTATGTATTACGTTATTTCAGATAATAACTAGATATGTTTTTGAATTATCATGACTTCTGGTTTCAAATATGCCTCGCATTAATACCCTTAAAGATCTTCTGATATGAAGGAAAAACATGACACACATTCATTCAATCCAAGTGAGTTAAACGTTATAATGGAGTGGTGCAGGAATGAGTCCGAAAACCCTGAAGTGAGTTAGCATGTCACCATGTGTGGGTCCCTCGCCTCAAAGGCAATGTTTTTTTTTAACCAGTTTTTTGGTGAGAAGCCTGAAATAAGATCTGTTGTTAACACGAGCTGAAGAGATGTTCACGTTTAGTTCTAGGACATAAAATACGTCAGTAATACCCCACTTGTGAATGTCCGAAGCTTTTATGTGTTATCAAAATGGCGGTTGCTAACAAGTGGATTAATAAACTACTAAACGTCATCACACCAAATATTAGCCACATTTAGCTTAGCGGTGGCAACCATTTGACCATGATGTGTTTGTGTATAGCATTACGTTAGCTTTTCATTACTGCAGATTGAATTCATGCTTCAGAAAGCACAACGTGATAATATGTGGAAATGATCCTGCTGAACAAAGTATCATGAACATGTGTTGGCCAAAGATCTTGTTTTTTTAAATATTCCAAAATACAATGTTTAAGTCCAATTGCTTTTTGTCAAGACACCCGGGTCGGCCTACAAAAAGACATCATCAGTGCACCACTCGATAGGTATCATATTATGTTCTGAAGGACCAATAAAATAAAGTATATCTCATTCGAAACCAATAACGCTGATGACTGTTCAAAGTTTAGTTTCAAGACAGTCTGTGTTTTCATTTAAATCAAGCAGCGGATCTTTAAGCATGTAGCATTCCTTGCTATTCAGCTATATTAACAGATGTTCACTCGATATGATACACCACTCTGAAACAACACTTGGTACAAGGAATCGTCATTCGTTCATGTTTTGAAGTATTTTCAGTACACCACAGGGCATTTTTTCAGAAATATCTGTATCTCGCACTTTACCAGTTAACAATTGATGGTACAGATGATTTGGTGGAATACATTCTGTGCTGCTATTCACTGTTTGTACCCGAACATAGGGTCTTTGAAAAACCAACCAAACTACTACATTTTGAAAAGAGGTGTCTTGTGAGATTTCTTAATAATGTTGTGATATTCACATTGGTGATATTGCTGATGTACATACTGTATATAGATAGGTGTAAATGTATTTATATATTTTTTGTCTCAACCTGTATATCTGTTGAATATATTTTCATAGATCCTAGGTGCCCTTTGTACCCCCCTTTGATGTGTTTGAGACCTCTGAAGATATTGTCCTTTGTTTACTCGCATGGAGATATTTCAATATGATAAATAATTTAAAGTAAATCTTAATGTATATTGGGATGAGGGTTCAACACGTTTTTTAGATGGCACTGGATTTAGTTTGAACTGGATATCCTAGATGACTGCATGCTGTTGCTAGTACGGGATATAAGAGAGTGTGAGTGTTTGCAGACGATACGTTTCTCTGGATCTAAGCTTTACCTCTTCATACACAAGAAAACTTTTCAACATAGTTTACTTTGTGTTTAGATGTTTTAAATGTAATTTTGAGAGATTATTGTGCTACCTTAGCATTAATAAAGTGGTCTTTGCTTAAGGAAACACAAGCCTTGTCCTGTGGTACGTTTTTATTGGATATACAAACTCACACATGCATGCAGAAATTCCTTTAAAGGACTGACAAGTACCTCTTGTATTGTCACTTAACGGTAATGTATACTTGCACACACTCCCTGTTTAAGTGTATACTTTCGCTTTACCTTGTCATAGTTTTTCTCTTTGCAGATATCCCATAGATATACGGATGTGGAGCTTTTGATGTACAGTCATAAGAGTTGGGAGGGTTACTTTAAAAAAAAAATCTGTAACAATTACCCGTAAAAAAGTGTTTAAAAAAATAATAATTGTACTTTCCGTTACTTTCGGATGTGGATACCTCAATATCAAATGCAATGAAAAAAGGAAATCTGTTGTTTTTTTACCATAGTGAACACAACAGAACAGTGTGCCCTTAGAAAAGAAGAAACCAAGATATTAAAGATCAGAAATGTGTGCTCAGAGATTTTATTTATAGTAAAGCTGCCTTTCATTCAGCATATTCAGGCAGCAGCCTGTACACCAACACTGAAACACATGAGCACATATACAGTTTGAAAAAGCAGAAATAAAATCTGAGCAGACAGAAAATGCTCCGTTTTAGTTTAATACACACAGTTAGGCTCACACACACTATTTTATGACCATATAGGTTCACATACTGAATTAAAAACAGAACAAATGAAGCAAAGAAAGTGAAAACCATAAAGCAGATTCAGGCAGTAGGCGTATAGATTCACACTTAAAGTGTTAGCCTACAGAACAGAACAGCTGACAGAGAAGAGACAACATCTGATCCTTTACAACAAACATGCTCTTTTTTTAGTAACATTGTAATCCTGATAGTTATCCCCAGTTTTTTTAATTTAAAAGTATTCTGATTACGTATTTTTTGTTTATGTAACTGTAAGAGAATACAGCTATCTTTTCTGTATCCTTATTACATATTCCCATTACTCCAATAAATACTTTTTTGTTATTTTAACTGCTGGTCATTTTCAGAATTTTTTATTTTTATTTTTTTAATCTAAATGACAAAATGTTTAATTTGGGAGAAATGTTTTCAGTGCTTTGTAGAATAAAATGAAAACGTTTACTCAGCTACATACCTATAAATGGTCAAAAGTTAAGAAACTAAAGAGTTACATACACACCATTCTGCTAGTAGTTTTTATTGGGTTTTATTTGGTTGCCAGCCTAATTTATTTATGTAATGCAAACATATCAATAATCCTACACTGAAAATACAAAATGATTTCTCCCAAAACTCATCAAAATGTTACTGATTGCATTTTGTGCTTTAATACTGCCATCTAGTGGGCATTTAGGTGAACTTCAATTATTCGATTCCCATCCATTCACATGATATACCTCTAGTTCGAAGTTGGGTAGTAAAATGTATTAAATCCCGTTGAATAACATTTCTGAAGATTAATCCCTGGTTTATTCACACACACACATTCATTGAAAAATGCATTCAGAGCCAGGCAACAGAAATTAATTGGACCCAACCAAGTGCACACTTGGGAAGGGGTGGGAGGAGGTCACAATGGTTTTCCTTGACAAACGGAAGTAAATATAAAATAGTTACAAAAAAAGGGTTCATAAAATAAAACAAACTGCATATATTCCTCGGAGAAGACAACACATTCCCCGGAGATGTAGACTACACTCTCAAAGGTTTAGTATGGATTATGTCTCTCTTTTGCCGTGTGTATGTAGGCTACTAGGATAAAAGCAACCTTGTTGCTGTGCACTGGTCTCACAAAACTACAACTGTACGTTTTGGTCCAATCTGCGTTACTGTTGCCTTATGGGAAACGTAGTTCGGTAGCCGCTCCCAATGTTCTTTCAACATTTGGGTGACGTTTGTGCAACGTGGTATTGGAAATTCCTCAACTTCCGCTTCTCTTGAGTGAAGCGCGTCAAGAAACGTTATTAAACGGTTTGGAAAAGGTTTTGGGAACGTATGAGAAAAAGTTAAATGGAGCACGATAATGGGGATAACCACAACTGGCCGATGCAACGACGAGAGCAGGGTTTGGTGAACAAACATATGGCAGACATTGCTCGGGAGAGCCTCCAGCAGAGGCTGTGTGCCGGGGAGATGCACAGTCTGACCGAACGAGGCTCCAGACGCTCAGGGGAAGAGTTCACAGACGAACCCCGGCGAAGGGACGTTAGTTTCGGGGAAGAGCCGCCGTTTTCCACCGCCTGTAGCTCCGGAGCTGACAAGTTACTCTCTGCCCCCCCATCCACAGGTAGACGGTCATTCACTGCGAATTGCGAAACCCTGGAATAGTTTTGTGTTGTCTATCCGTGATACTGCAAGTGCACGTGAACGTGTGTGCTTTGAAGTATTTATGGCAACGATTTATTTTATCCTCAAAATACTATTTCTGCTATTCTTTTATAAATTTGCTGTATTTCAGGGTGTAATACATTTGATATTTAAGGTTACATTACATTACATTTAGCTGACGCTTTTATCCAAAGCGACTTACAATAAGTACATTCGACCAGGAAGACACAACCTTGAAGAAAACAGAATCATATAAGTACATCAGGTTTCATAGAGCCAAGCATTTCAAGTGCTACTCAACTGGCTATAGATAAGCCAGTCCTTTATTATTATATAAGTGCTCTGTTAGCAGTTCTTTGTTAGTAATTCTATCGCTCGAGGTGGAGTCGAAAGAGATGAGCTTTCAGTCTGGTTAACTGTATTATATTCACAATACATTCTATTTATTTGATATTGTTATTGATGGTTTCATTTTGGTTTGTTTTGCTAGTAGTATTCCTATCTGAGGATATGTACAAATGTTGATATCAATATTTGGAACTTATTTATTTCATTCACATACGTACGCCCTTAAAAAAGCATATAGTAAATACCATTGAATTGATGCTCACCTTTTTGAAAAAAACAAAATCATACATTTCATAAATGTATAGCCTACTGAAGGTCGTGCTTTGACAGAAGTTATGAGATGGATAGATTGAGATAATTAATTGAAGACTGAAGAGATGTGATCAATAATATCTTCGAGACTATCATTTCCAGAGTAGTAAAAGTGTTAATGCCTAGAAATGTAATAAAATATATATGTTAACAACAAATATCCAGTGACAATGTAACACAAATGTTATATAATATGTTCTGAGCATTAAATAAGAATTCTGAGATTAAAGTCAGATTTCTTTTTTTTGTATTCATACTGTTTTGCTCAGAATTCTGACTTTTTTTTCAAAACATTCAGAGTTTAATCTCAGACTCTCATTTGGCCCCAGTGGCGTATCACTCCAGCAATCAGTGGGAAAGCAAACAGGTTAACTAGCATTTGAACTCGAACAGTACTCATTTAGGTGGAAAAGAGGTCAACTTCTCTCCAACTCTCTTTCTCTAGAGACTGCTGCTCAAGGGAAGATCATCGCCCTGCTGGTGGAAATCAAAGAGGAGCAGCAGAGGCAGTGGGCGGTGCTGAAGGATCTTCAGGCCAGACTGCCGGGACAGCGCATCAACGAGGAGGAGGAGGACGTGGAGGATCTGGACATGGATCTCCCCCTGAGGACCCTGGAGCAGCTGGATGAGATGGAGAGGCAGCTGGAAGAGACAGGAAGTCAAAAGAGAATGGTAGTTCAAATGCCATGTACTGTGATGCTCAATCATCCTGGTACTTTGCTGTGTGAATGCTCAGGGCCTTCTGTTACGTTGACGTCTTGTCCTAATTCAAGGTTTCGTACCTGTCACGGATGGGTGGGGCTACGGTTGACGACGCGGTGAGACGTCTGATGCAGTCTGTGCTTACATTCGCTGTCGGCTCTGAGCTCAACTGGGTGGGCCGAGGCCGGAAGAGAAGCTTCAGGAACACTCGCCTCCAGGGAGTGCTCTTCTGTAAGTAGGCATTGCTACCTGCATCTACTTAAAGAGGCCCTGTTATGCTTCTTCTCCTGTCCTGTGTTGTACAGGTGTTTGTGGATATTACTGGTCTGCAAAGGCTACAATCCCAAAGTTCCATTCAGAGGGAGTTTCTCTCCCACACACTCCCCCCGCCTGAAAGGCCTCCACTGGAAACCGTTGTTTATTACCATAACATAGTGACAGACTATGGGTGAAGAGACTACATTTTTGCAAATGTCTCAATTTAACGAGAGGTTTGTGGATGTCCAACCAGGTCTAATAGTAAATGAAGGCAATTAAACAGCACATTCTTCAGTTTGTGCTTTTATCCAACAATGAAAATGGCATTCCAAAATATGAGTATAATTGTTATGGACTAGGATATATTTAAAAGTATCCTGGCTCATAATATTCATATGATATATATGAAGTAACATAGAAACGACAAAAGTGAGCCCGAAATTGCTACAATGCAACTCATGTCTGGGTTAAGCACTCATTCATACACTGTCAATAGCAATCTTATAGCCAAATCCTCTTAGTTTCAACTGACATGTTTTATTATTTGGATTATGAAGCAGGTATGGTTTGTAGTGTATTTATCTGAAAGTAAATATATGGAGAATGATGTAATGATGGTTAATAAATAACACTGATCTGTGTACAAAGGTTAATTTCTAGCTTCTCCTTTTAGGTGCTCTGAAACGCACACCGGTGGGTAAAGAAGCCACACACCATCAGTATGCTGACGTGGTGAAGAAGTGGCTGCGCTTTGCTCCGTTCAGACAGGGGGGGGGCGGGCGGCGCTGCTTCAGAGCCCCTGTGGAGTTTGCAGATTCTGAGGAAACAGACAATTCTAACCAAAGCTCCACACGGTGACATTTATCTCACTTATCAGGTATCACACAAGTTTCAGAATGAGGCATTCAAATGTTGAAAAAAATAAATGTGCATGAAAAGGTTGTTGTTATAATAATGATATTATTATGTTCAAGACACGGCACACTGTACACTTCTGGAATGTGTTGCTAATAGTGCAAATATGTCCTTTTTAAAGAGCCTAAGAGGAGACAATCTCAGTGAGCTGTGTTGGAAAAAGAAACCTGGCACTGGTGAAGAACTTGAAAATATAAATATTTGATGACACTATTGTAAGTCAAAGTCAACTTTAATGTCAATCTTACTCAGTTTGTGTTTACAGACAGAGAGATCGAAATGACGTTTCCAACATTCCCGAATATAAAAATTATACAATATACAGATATGTATACAATATGTATATCCTATATACACAATCAACAGACACATTTACACATATGCACACATTAAGATAAAAAACACAACAATCAATATTAATATATACAAAATAATCGTCACTTCAATATCAATATCTTTGGTGCAAGATTGTCCATAGAATGTGCATGTATTGCAGATTTCCCTCAAAAGTATTGTTCAGTGTATTAGCTTACATTGCTTATTAATTGGTACTGCTTTGAAATCAAACTATTATTTTCTATATTTTCCAGTGAGTATTGTTTCATCTCTTGAACACCAACAATAATGTGCCCTTTTTATTATTTTTTATTTGTGAAGTGCATGTTCACAGTTTGTCTCAAAGTGCTTTAAGTTGAGAGGGGGTTATTTTCTCTCATCCCTATCATCTCCTGCCTTAAAATTAAAGGGTTACATCTGATCAAATGTACAATTGTCGGTAAACTGAAATAATATTTTACAGACTCTCCATGACAGTTTCCACGTGTCCTTGTGTCTCTTTTGGATTTGTTTGTTGTTGTTGTTTTAGCTTTTTCTTCCAACTACAAGGTGGAAAAGTCATGATTTTGTAATAATAATTCTATTACATTTTGTTAAGTTTTTTTATATTTAGTATTTGTATTTTTTTCCTCTACATAAATTCAATTTCTTCAACATTTATCCACTTTGATAATAGTGCTAGATTTCAATATAATAAATATGTAAATATAATATATTTAACGACTAATGATTTCCAAACCCCCCTTCCTACAGTGTAGCACTCACCCTGCCCTCCTATGATGAGAGGAGCAGGGTGATGGGTCCTCCCTCCCCTTCAAAGCCTGATAGGGATGTGTGTGTACAAAACGCTGCAAACTGATATCTGCTGGGTCCAGGCTCAAGGGCGTATGGCACTCTCAACTCTTTCCAGGACATGCCGGGGCCCTGCCTGCCAGTAGCTTTGCCGATATCTGTGTTGATAGGTAATAGATTAAGAGCGGTGAATCATCTTAGAAACAGGAAGCGCCCAAACGTTTGTGTGAGTTTATCTAATTTAGCAGTGATTCCATGTCAGCCACAGCTTGTTACAAAAAACATGACTGATAGTGTGTTTAACAAACTTAAACTAGCTTTATTAAATGTCAGGTCTTTGGCAGGAAAAACATTTTTAATCAATGATGTTATCACTGAGCACAATCTCGATTTTATGTTTTTAACAGAAACTTGGATTGAACAAAATAACAGTGCAGCTGTTCTTATCGAATCAACCCCTCCCAACTTTAGTTTTTTGAGTCAGGAAAGAATGCATAAGAAAGGGGGTGGAGTTGCTATTCTGTTCAATGATTCCCTTCAATGCAGCAAGACATCGTATGGAAACTTTGATTCTTTTGAATATGTGGCCCTTCAGCTGAAATGCTCCTCTCGAGCTCTGTTCCTAAAAAAAAAAGAGTGTCGAAAAGCTGAACGCAGGTGGCGAAAAACAAATCTCCAGGTTCACTTTGACATTTATAAAGAGAGACTTGGCCTTTATAATTTGGAATTGAAAAACGCACGACAATCATTCTTCTCTGACATCATTACCAAAAACAACGCACGTGCCTTGTTTGCTACCGTCGACAGACTAACTAACCCCCCAGTGTCAGTAGCCTCTGAATTTCTAACCACAGGGCGTGCAATGATTTTGCCTCCTTTTTCACTGACAAAATTCAGAAAATCAGACAAGCAGTCAGTGCCTCTGCATCAGGTACAGCAAATGTGTTGTCTCTGTGTCCACTTAACATCAATTCAGACATCATGACACAATTCCATCAGATTAATGATAAAAACCTAGAGGACATTATTCAACTTCTGAAATCCTCCTCCTGCTGCCTTGATATTATTCCAACAGGATTTTTCAAAGATGTTTTGCCTTGCATGGCCTCAGAACTACTTCATATAGTAAACAAATCTCTTCACTCAGGTATTTTTCCACAGGCCCTGAAAACTGCAGTCATTAAACCGCTCTTAAAAAAAGAATAATCTAGATGCTTCAGTAATGAACAATTACAGGCCCATATCAAACCTGCCATTTCTAGGTAAAATCATTGAAAAAGTTGTTTTTCAACAGTTGAGTAATTTCTTGCATTTAAATAGTTGTTTCGATGTGTTCCAGTCAGGCTTTCGTCCAAACCACAGCACTGAGACTGCTCTTGTAAAGGTCTTTAACGACATCCACTTAAACACAGACAGTGGCAGAACTTCAGACTGGAAAACTGGGTGGGACTTTCGGAAACAGTTCTAAATTGGTTTAAATCCTACTTAAAGGATAGAAACAACTTTGTTTCTATAGGTAAATACACATCTGAGTTGACAAATATGACATGTGGGGTTCCTCAAGGCTCCATCTTGGGGCCTCTTCTCTTTAACATCTACATGCTACCACTGGCTCAGATAATGAAGAACAACAAAATAAGTTACCATAGCTATGCAGATGACACACACATTTACGTAACAATTTCACCAGGAGACTATGCTCCAATTCAAACACTGAGTAAGTGCATTGAACAAATCAATGACTGGATGTGTCAGAGCTTTCTCCAATTAAACAAAGATAAAACTGAGGTAATGGGTTTTGGAGCCAAGGCAGAACGTATAAAAGTTAGCGCTGAGCTTCAGTGTGCAATGTTCAAACCAACAGATAAAGCCAGAAATCTAGGTGTAGTCATGGACTCTGACCTGAGTTTCAACAGTCACATTAAAACAGTTACTAAATCAGCCTACTATCACCTAAAGAATATATCTAGGATTAAAAGACTAATGTCACAGCAGGATTTGGAAAAACTTGTCCATGCCTTTATCTTCAGTAGACTCGACTACTGCAATGGTGTCTTCACAGGTCTCACTAAAAAATCTATTAGAAAGCTGCAGCTGATTCAGAACACCGCTGCTCGAGTCCTCACTAACACTAAGAAAGTGGATCACATCACTCCTGTTCTGAAGTCTTTACACTGGCTTCCTGTGTGTCAAAGAATAGATTTCAAAAATATTGCTGCTGGTTTATAAAGCACTGAATGGTTTAGGCCCAAAATACATTACTGACCTCCTGCTAAACTATGAACCATCCAGATCTCTCAGGTCTTCAGGGACTGGTCAGCTTTCTGTCCCCAGAGTCAGAACTAAACATGGAGAAGCAGCGTTCAGTTATTATGCTCCAAATATCTGGAACAAACTCCCAGAAACCTGCAGGTCGGCTGCAACTCTGACTACTTTTAAATCCAGGCTGAAGACTTTTCTTTTTGTCGCTGCTTTTAATTGAACTATTCATATCTTAAACTGCACTGTAACTTTTATCCATGTACTTTTTCTTGTAATGTTTAATTGAACTATTCATATTTTAGACTGCACTGTAACTTTTATCCATGTATTTTTCCTTAATGTTTATTTTATTAGCTTTTCTTTTTTAATGCTTAATGTCTTTCATTTTTTTTTGTAAAGCACTTTGAATTGCCTTGCGTTGAAAAGTGCTATATAAATAAACTTGCCTTGCCTAATGTTTGCAGTAGTAGAGGTGAAATAATGCTCCCTATTTCTTTAGAGCAGGAGGCTTAAAACAACACATTGCATCTTTTAAAATCATCTGAATTGCATGGAACCATTACAATAATCAGATAAATATAATTGTTATAAAATGCACGTGTTTCAAATTGTTATATTTATTTAGCAGTGGGCAGTGGCACTATCACCAACTCACAAATAAAAATAAAAACTTCTATCTCAGTGATGCACGATTGCCCTTTATTAGTTGTGTTTAGGTTTGCTGATTGGTCATTGTAATATCTTGGATATTAACAGACAACGGAACAGTTGGTTATTTAACAGGACCCTTTATTGCTGCCTCCGGTGGTTCTCTCCCCACCCCCACTTACTGTCACTGTCGTAAACATGCCGTAACGTATATGACAACTCCCCTTGTAGTCAGTTAACTATACTATGACATCTTTTAACAATATCAACACATATCAATAACTTAGATATCCTTTCTCTAACAATTCAACACATCAATGACTTAGATATCTTTCTTTAACAATATCAACACATCAATAACTATGACATCTATATCATAACTATGAACTGTCCCCTCACAGGTCAAGTCTCTGGACAGGTCTAACAGGTCTACCAGACCTGGTTTGGATCAGTCCATCAGTGTTCCTTGTTGGACCAGGCGAGCCATGTTCTGGGCTCATCTGAATGTCTGGTGTGTTATTCCTGGGATTTGTGTCGTCGTTCGCTGGAGGCCCCGCTACGGGCACCGCTTGGAGATGTCGACGGTTACGTCTGTACAGAGCACCCTGCTCCGTCTCGATGAGATAAGACCTCTGTGTAACACTCTCACCTGCCACTACTGCAGGTGTGGACCAGGTCTTTTGGTTGTCCAGTCTGGTGAGAACATGGTCTCCTCGCTGCAGTGGTGTGAGCTCTCTCACGCCATGGCGCTTGTTATAGTAGAAGGCCTGTTTGCTCTTCTCCGCAGCATCTCGAGCTCTGATGTGATGTCTGCTCGGCCACTTTGGTTGCAGGTTCTTGGCCAGAGTGGGCAGCGTCGTCCTGATTTCCCTGCCCATTAGGAGCTCTGCCGGACTGACACCCGTACTGCTGTGTGGAGAAGAACGGTAAACCATTAAAGCAAGTAGGGGGTCCTTTTGTCTCAGAATCCCCTTTGCCGTTTGGACTGCACGTTCAGCATAACCGTTTCCTTGTGGGTTGTGGGGACTAGAGGTTGTGTGCGTAAAGTCCATGTCACAGGCAAAGCCTCTGAAGACATCGCTGCTGAACTGCGGTCCGTTGTCACTGACAACCTCCTCCGGTATTCCATGCCGGGCAAACGTGGCTCTCAGCTTCAAGATCACATGTGCACTAGTCGTGGTAGGCATGTGGAGTATCTCCAGGTATCTAGAGTAGTAGTCAGCTATGACTAGGTAACTCTCTCTCTCTCATGTTCACATACATCTATGCCAACTCTCTTCCACGGCCCGTCTGGGAGAGGTGTCGACAGGAGAGGCTCTCTGTTCTGTGCTCTCCTCTGCTCACGACAGTACATGTGTGTGATCTGTGTGGCTATGCCAGGCCACCACACCGAAGTGTTGGCCCTGTCTCTGCACTCTGACCTTGATGGCCCTCATGTATGCGTTCTAGTATCTCTGACCTCAATCTCCCTGGTATCACTATTCTACTCCCTCTGGTCACTACCCCATCATGCATAGACAGTTCGTTCCTAACGGGAAAGTACTCCCTAACACAGGTGTGTATGTGTGCTAGGTGTTCAGGCCACCCCTCTTGTATGTACCTGATCACTTCTTGGAGCTGCTCGTCCGCTGCCGTCTCCGCGTGGATGTTGTCTATCTTTTTCGGCGATGCTGGAATGCTGCTCATCACAGCTGCTACGTAACACTCCACATCTGTGTCTCTACTGAGCTCCTTGTCTTCCTGTGGGCTCCTGGACAGTGTGTCTGCCACCACCAGGGTTTTCCCCGGAGCATACTCAGCCTCCGGGTTGAACCTCATCAACCGCATGAGGAGTCGCTGGCAGCGGAGTGGCACATTGTCGAGATCCCTGGAGTTCATCAGTGGGATGAGTGGTTTGTGATCCGTAATCAGTTTGAATGCTGGTAGGCCGTAGAGATACATCTGAAACCTCTCACACGCCCACACGCTCGCCAGGCACTCCTTCTCCATCTGAGCGTACCTGGTTTCAGCGTCGTTCAGTCGCCTTGAGCAGTATGCTACCGGTCTCCAGTCGTCGCCATGGAGCTGCAGCAGGACACCGCCTATCCCATAACTGCTTGTGTCTGCTGAGACCACTGTGCTCCTGGTAACATCATAGCACACCAGGGTAGGTGACGTTGTGAGGAGCTCTTTAACTCGCTCAAAGGCTGCTTGCTGCGCCGGAGCCCACATCCACACGGAGTCTGCTTTTAACAGTGCATATAGTGGCTGGCCCACTGTGGCGAGGTCTGGAATATATGTCCCCAGGTAGTTGATCATACCGAGTGCTCTCTTTAGTTCCTGCACGTTTTCTGGTGGTTCAAGTTTGCTGACTGCAGACACTTTGGCCGGGTCGGGTCGTACACCATCTTTGTTGATCACCTGACCCAGGAAGTGCAGCTCCTCCTTTCTCAGCACACACTTCTCATTGTTCAGCTTCAGGCCTGCAGACTCCAGCCGATCCAGAACCTTCTGCAGCCGCTCATCGTGTTCGCTGGTGTTGCTGCCATGGATGATGATGTCGTCCATGTAGACGGCAACGCCATCCAGCCCTTCCAGCGTCTCTACCATCTTCCTCTGAAATATCTCAGGTGCGCTGCTTATCCCAAAGGGAAGACGTTTAAAACAGTACCTTCCGTACGGCGTGATGAAGGTGGTCAACCTCTGGCTGTCTTTGTCCAGTGGGATCTGCCAGAACCCTGACGCTGCGTCCGGGGCTTGAGCCCAAGTAGCCACCCCCTAGCGCCGCCACTGCTGAGGACTCCTCTGTCCTCGCG
The DNA here is from genome assembly GCF_902827115.2 of Pseudochaenichthys georgianus. NCBI lineage: Eukaryota > Metazoa > Chordata > Actinopteri > Perciformes > Channichthyidae > Pseudochaenichthys > Pseudochaenichthys georgianus. Next base: position 9,972,655 of record NC_047517.1, on the reverse strand, counting down.
TCACCTCCTCGTGTCTCTCGCTCGCATCTTATGGAGGCGGAGCTAAGACGCAAGGAAGGGACACGAGTGAGGGAAAGGAGGAGTCGAGGAGGGGTATTGGGATGAGGCTAGTGTTACAGATGCAGGTTCAAAGGTGAATTAGGTTCAAAGGTGAATGATTGCGTCATCATTTGTGTCATGACGTAAGCGTTTACGTGCCTTCTTATGACCCACACAGCGTTTTACGTCGCTGATTTTCTCCGCAACATCGCTCACAACAACATCAATAGAGGACTGCGTCGGGGAGTTTTTAATTATACAAAGCCAGATTAAATTAAAGAACTACTTCTCCAACCTTGTACCTTTCTCCAGAGTGCCGTGGTGCATTGTTTATTATTGTGGTTCAGCTGCATTACTGCCTGCTGCAGTGCTGCTCGTCTACCGGAGTTTATTCTCCCGTTAACTCGCGGCAGCGGCCGCTGTAAAGTTGTCATTGTCTGTCACACAAGCAGCTGCTAAATATCCCCCATCCCCATAAGTGAATGTGTTTTAGTCTGAAAGCTGTTTGGCATCACAACGCTGTTATGAAAGTTTCTCTGGCATTCTACAGGTGATGTTAGCGCAGCAACAAAAGCTAATCTGACTATCTTGACTACTTGAAAGAAAGAGCATCAACAAACATGAGGAGTAGGCTGAGTTTTTCTTCTTTGCTGTATTTACATTTTCAATTGTGAAAGAAAAACAAATTATTTACAAAAATGCACAAACTAAGACTGCTTCATCGACAGGATGAGGGGGGCGGGGAGAAGATATAAACAACTCTGTAATAAAAAGTAAAAAGAGGAAAATAAAAATCAGTGATATTTACATCATGTTGTGGCATAAGCCGTTTTCTACACGCATATTTAACCGGCGTAGTTTTCGTTATGATTTTACTTGTGATGGCCACATGTAGCCCATGTATTGATCCGATAGCTGCAATAATACAAAACAACAGGAAAAGGTCTGCCTCTTCACAATAGTCAATAACAGTGAACGGATGGTTGTTAAAGTAAGGTAAAATAAACAGAATCACACTAAGCCTGGTTAGTGTTGCCTGACTTTATAAGTGTTTTTTATATGTGTGTGGTAGTCACTTTGCTCAGCGCTACTGATTGTTACAACTTGTATTCGCCGTACTCGCCATGAACTGTTATTGCTCAGGTTAATCTCGACCCCCTCCAATGTAAGCGTAACGTATTTGGTTCTTGGATCTTGCTGGGTTGCCGAGTAGGGCCAGCTGAGAGAATAGACCAGACTCCAGCAAAGGTCAATTGTGTCTAGAGTGCGCCATATAGTGAGATCAACTGAAATGCCGGGTATTGCAGGAAAAAGGCAAATTATAGTACATTTACTATAATTTGGACAATTTTGTACCAATATTCGGCGGGCCGGATTCAAAAGCCCAACGGGCCGTATAGCCTATGGCCCGCGGGCCTTAGTTTACCCATGCCTGCTTTACAGCATGTTTTTTTTAAATTAAAGTTGCGTTGGTGTTTGTGTGTTGGTTGTTGACGGCAATGTGTGCCCCCCAGCCTTCCCCCCGTGGTAAATGATTGCCCCCACATTCGATTTGTTCTAGAGCCAACCCTGTATAAACTACATGGTCTTATTCCTATTTTTTCAGAAGTGCATCTCAGTTTGTTGTTGTTTCTCTAAACTGGAGCCAAGCTTTGTAGAGGGATCTTCAACTTTTTCCCCAGACGGAACACGTCATATGGAAGTTAATGCGGTTTGTTTTTGTTCCTTTGCAGTGCTGCGGGGGGAAGCTGGCAATGGCGTCAAGTTAGACATTATGCACAGAAGAAGAAACTTCCCGGAAGTAGGGCGGGCTTAACTTTCAAATAAAAGCATGAGATTTGAAGATAAAAATATTGATGAAAAAAATGCTGCTGCATTTAAATGTTGTCATCATGTCACACGTGGCATCGTTGTGGCATTAGACCATGTTAAATATTGGAAATGAGTTTTTATTAGGTCAACTGTCACACATGTGGCTATAACAAAAATGTTATACATCATATTTGTGATCACGTTTGCTGCATGTCACGTGTTGGTTAACTGATCTGACTAAGTCTCCCTGGTTTATTAATCTAAGAAAAAAAAAATGCTATAACAAAAAAGGATCCCAGGAAGTATAAGTTAGGCTCTCACTAATTTAGGGTGTTATCGTTTATAATGGAAAATAAACATGTCATCTTATTATCTTTCCAGGGTAAGTGAGTGGGCAAGTTTAGTAAATGAAGTACGTACTATTTTGAAAAAAATAACCGGAAGTCCTTTCTTGTTAGAGTTACACAGAACAACGCAGACAGCTGCTCCTCAAAAGAATGTAGGACCATGGATGTATCCCCCGGCACAACACTGGATATATTTACCTGTTTTTCCCTCAGTTAAAGGTATGAAAACACGTTTGAAACATCACAACTTCGCAGCATGGAGCTATAATGCAGTTTACACGTGAAGAAGCAACTCGTCGGAGCAGCGGAGTTTTCTTTGGTCAAACTGGAATTACACTCGCTCCGTAAACAGGCAAGAGAAACCTTCCCTTTGTTTTAACCTTTTGCGACACCTTTACAGTGTTTTTGTTTCTCTCTGAAGCTAACTTCTGAACTCAAATTCTGCCCAGTCTCTTGAAAAAGCTTACTTATCAGTCATATGGTCATTATTTATTGTGTCACCTTGAAATATGTGGAATCCTGCGGGACGTGTTGTACGAGTTACCGCCACCTGTTGCACGACGTCGCTGCTTTAACCAAAACGTAAACGCACCAAAGATGCATCAATAAATGTGTGTTGCTCCGCGGAGTCACAATAACATCAGTGGTGGAAAGTAGATATTATATTTAAGTAACTCAAACCATGAGTGTTTTGCCAGAAAATGAATTGGCAGCAATTTGGCTAAGACTTATTCTGTAAAAAAACATTTCACACTTCCAGCTTTTTAAATGTGAAGATGCTTTTAAATATTGTTGGAGTTTTTTCTGCAATGAGTACATAAACTCCTTATACTTTATACTTTTACTTAACCTTGCAAAGTTAGTAAGCATCTAAACAGAAGTGCACAAGAAGCAGTAAAGTGCAATGGTATGAATAGTATAAGTATACATATGGCAGATATAAAAAGTTAAATTAGATACAGTATGAACAGTATGTATATATGTATGTATGGGTATAAACACTATAACAAGTATAGAAATGTAATAGATTAGAGACACTTGTGTTTATAATATGAATCAATATGAGTACGCTTAAGCGGTCTGTTCCTTTACCCTTCAGTCCATGGCCAGTTCAGTATTAAAAACAGATTTAGATTGAGTTTGTTGAATCTGTTAATATACTTGTACTTGGTTATCCGTTTTGAGTGTGGTTCATTGTCTTATAACACATTTACACCAAAGATACAAAGCTTTAGTCATGTTAAGAAAGGTTTTAAAGATACAAAAGTGCAATGTAGAACCCATATTTAGTTTGAATGAGAAATTGGATTTAGGAGAATAATGTAAATGTTTAATTCAGCCAGAAAATGCACCTTCTGTGATGTGTTTTTACTTGGGACCCAAGACTTTACTTTATTTTGCTCACATATTGGCGTGTCATCTACTTTCTTTTGCCAGACTGCTGTTTAAAAGTTGTTTCCAATTATTTGCAAGCTTGTCAGACTAACCCTAAATTGTGTCACCAGCTTTGCACATCATATCATCTTCCTTCCTTATTTTCATTGGAAAAGCCAGTGTTTCCTGATACGGGCAAAGACCTTGGGGGTTTTCAGTCTCTGCAGATTGTGTACCTCCAACATGAGTCACAGGTCAGGAATTAGAGAACAGGGCATTAGTCTGGCAACCTGGTCTGTATTTAGACCCCCTTTTGAATGTCAAGCTAGTTCTCTGTCCTCTGTTTTGTCAATTGGGGTTTCAAGAGGTCACATTGGATTCTTCTTCTTCTTCTTCTTCTTCTTCTTCTTCTTCTTCTTCTTCTTCTTCTTCTTCTTCTTCTTCTTCTTCTTCTTCTTCTTCTTCAATACAACGAAAAAGTAAGTTAATCAAACCACAAACAAGGTATAACACAAATAATGTCAATTACACAGGGCCTATTTGTTCTCTTATTTAAATAGGTGAAAAATGCCCTAATCCATGAGTAATGAGAGGGGGGAATTTGAGGCTTAAGCTTATTAAGAGAGCAGTGTGAGAAAAAGTTTTTAGAGAGTACTTGTCCATGGACAAGTGAGTTTGGCAATTTACTTGTCCGAATACATTTTTCACTTGTCCAGAATGGACAAAAATTGGGGCCACTGGAATCTTCTTCTTCGTCATCGTATTTTACATTTTCCCACGGTTTTTATGATACCGCTAACGTAAGTGAGCGGTAAGATTTTACTGCATCACACAAAGGGTTGGGTATCGTTTGGATTTTAACGATTCCGGTTCTGCTTTTCGGTTCTCAGTTCCAGTTCTTTGAGAGGGTAAAAATAAGTCCCATGACAAACTGGGAGAAAAATATATTTATGAAAACATTAAGTCCTAATCTGTATTCCTATTTACAAATCACTTCATACTGTTGAATTTCTTATTGTTATTGAATACAATTATATAAAAATAATCTTTGCATTGTTTAGTTAGTTCTAAGTGGTGCAGTTTGAGAATGTACAATTGGCCCAGTGTCCTCTGATGTTACACTGCAACCTGCCTGTGAGACAGAGTCCAACCACACATGTCCAACACATAGGACATACATAACCTAATAATAATACATTATATGTATAGCCTATAGGCCTAGCGCTTTTCTACAACTCAAAGACGCTTGCACGCATTTATTTACTTTTACAAACACAGGAGCTAAAACGCTTAATAACCTTCATTACGTGTTAGAGAAAGAACATAAGAAAGTTTGACAAAGATGCGGCTGTTAAACGGGCAGCGGATCTGCTGTGTGGAGAGAGAGAGACGCTGAGCTGCACCGTGCAGCGATCAGCTGATACGGAGCATAGAGAGAGCTGCAGTCCGCGGGGCTCGGCCTCGCTTCCTGGCCTCACAACTCTTATTAATCCCGGTACCGGACAATTGTTATTTGTTCCTACTCGGAACCGAGTTTTGCTTCCCAACCCGGCCACTGTGCTACACTTCCCGCGCCGCTCCGCCCGCCCCGTTAACTGTACAGAAAGCGGCGAGATGCATTTCCTTAGGAATCGACAAGCAGAACCGAAACTACATTTCTAAACGAACAATGGCGGACACGTACAATTTGCGAATGAGTTCTGCCTTTTGTAAACTGAATTTATCAATAATTTGTCAATAAATCGGGGCGAAAAACGTCACTTGTCCGGCGGACAAGTCAATTCAAAGATCTACTTGTCCGATATTGTAAATAACACGTCCCGGACGGTGGGACGTGTACTTTTTCGCACACTGGAGAGTCACAAAGGCTATGAGTTATTTTTATTTTGGGAGTTACAGAATTATAGGGATAAAAGCTACTATATACTCTGGAGATGTGAAGGATGCATTGGTATAATATATCCAAAGTTAGAATGATAGCTATAAGAGCATTGTTGTCCCCTAATTAGTGTCATGCACAGTTTTTTCAAAAAGCAAACTGTTGGCAAAGCAATTTTCACCAAACAATTGAATTTAGATCTGACATATCATTAACAAAAATAGCATATCGCTGAATGTTACAATGTTACATCTTAAAGATGTTTTGCAAGAAACACCAGCCTGTTTGGTCTGGTTTCAGAGATGAGCGCAGGCAGGGGACAATATTGCCACCTGTACTGAAGACCCTCTCTGAAGAGGAACTTGTGGCAGTGCTGCCACATATGACACAGGGAAAAAAGAAAAGACTCTGAAGCCTTTCTTTGCAATTATATAAAAATAGTGTTGCTACAAAAGTATAAATTAGCCTTACTAATAAGACAACTCAGATCTGAAGCTACACAGGAATCTGCTGCCGAAGTGCAATAAAAAAGACAAAATTAATAGAATCAAACCCTTTTTTTGTGTTGCATTTTATTAGAGTATAAAAAGAAATGCCTTTTAAAATAGGATGCAAGCAACACTAGTTTCTTAACCTGAATTGATAATAGACTATAAACAATTTAAACAAAACAGATCTTAATGTTTGCATTCTTATACCATTTTGTACAATAATTATAATGAATAAGTTCAAACAAACTAAAACTTACAGCTGATTAATAACGGTATCCAACTTGAGTTTTTATTATATCAAAAACCTGTTGAAATGCTTCTGTTATTTTTACTATCCCCAAAAAGCGCGTCGGCAGCCTCCAGGAAAGCTTCTTTCACAACTTCGCCATCTTTGAAAGACTTCATGTGTTTCGCAAGAACGTGACTGACGCGATAAGATGCTATGGTAGCAGCCTTGCTCTTGTTGTTGGGCCTGGTGAAAATGGACTGCTGTGCATTTAGCTGTCCTTTCAGGCCCCTCCCCTTTTGGGAGCGTAGGGCAGAATTAAGAGGGAATACCGTCTCGTAGCGTTTGTGCACTGTTTTGAAATGCCGCTCCTAAATTACCCTTTTCGATAAAGCCACGCTCGCATTGCAGACGAGACAGATGGACTTTGAATTGGAATAGATACAAATAATCATCCTCCCACTCGGAGTGAAAATTATATATTTTGGGCTTTTTTTCTTCTGCCATAATTGCGGTCTTGTGTGTGTGCGGACTGTCACTCCTGTTGACACGGACAACGTCAGCGAAATAGTGCCCACTGCCCACCAGCCACGCCCCGACACATCGGGTGAGGCTGGCCAATCACAAAGCTTTGATGCGTTCAAGTTAGGGGTGTAACGGTTCACAGAAGTCACGGTTCGGTTCGTACCTCGGTTTGGGGATCACGGTTTGGTACGGTTCGGTACAACAAGAAAAAGCAAAAAAAAGTCCCAAATGCATAATTCCAGGTTTGTTGTTATTTATTTTTGAACAGTAGTGCAAGTTTCAGTCTCAAAATAAGGAACTCTGACATTTTGAATAATTAACTGTATTAAACAGTTAAAAACAAACCATAAACAGTACCACACACACTCAGATGGCCATATTATCTATAGGCCTAATGGCTGATGTCAAACAAAAAGGTTTCATCAAGCTGTAAAAAAGAGTCTTGAAAAAGAATGTCTTGAAAATATTACATCATAAATAATAAGAAAGTGTTTCAAGAACGCAAAGTCGTTGAAAAACATATGCCAAAAGCTTCCGTTATTTATTTTGGTTTCACGGCTTTCATGTCTATTGGCTTCTTAAAAAGAGCGGGGATCAGCTGTTGAACAGCTGTTGTCTTTTGCCGGGCTCCGGTGATTGGCAAATCTGGGTGATCCCTTCTGATATGATTTAGCATATTTGGCGTGTGTTCCTATTAGCATACCGCACCGCTATCGAACAACGCCGACACACCGTCCTCGTCGGATCCACCACTCGCACACTTCATCGTTATTGTAGTCCACAGGGAACCCGAAATGTTCCCACACAGTTGATTTAAAAGAAGCAGGTGGGTTCTAGCTCCTGTGTGTTATCTGAAATCGCCATACTAACTTTTCTTCTTCTTGTATTTAGTTCGTTTTGTTGTTGTGTTTCTTCTTGTTCTTCATTTGTTGTTTAAGGGCGGCTTGCAAACAGCTTATGTAGTGGATGCTGCCCTGAAGGACAGACTTTTTTCCCACTCGTAAAAAAAAGGCGTATTCGCCGTGTGACTGCATGTGCCGAACCGTGACGTCCGAACCGTGACGGTACGGGACGAATACGGATACCGTTACACCCCTAGTTCAAGTGCATTATTCTGGCACAGGAAGATTATGTTACAGGACATTAACAATAAAACAGAATATTGTTGTTTTATTTTTAGACACATCTCGCGATCGACTGGGAATCTCCCCGCGACCCTTCTTTTTAACTAGTTGCTGCTCTTGTTCTGACATCTTCGCTCGCGCTGAACACTCAACACATGTCACTCCCACGTGGCCGAGTGGGCTTTTAGGGAGGGGTGAAAGCGCACCCAGCAAAATAATCGTATTTTGTCAATTATGCTGTTTTCCTAATCGTCGCAAGCCATAATTGTAATCGCGATTAAAATGTCATTAATTGCACAGCCCTACCCCCCTCATATAAATCTCCATTGCATAACAAACAATATTAACTGCATACCATACCAGTTCTCAACTTTACATTTTTATTAAGCAGGGATTGCAGGTTCGCTTCACAGAAACTCTGGGGAAATGGCACTGTGTATATTACGCCTTTTTTAACTTTTGGCCGTTTTACTGTAAGGACCAGAGAAGGAGACACACAGGCATGATTCAGTTCCCTATGTTGCGTGTTTCTACTGCAGAGAGCCACAAGATTGACTAATTGTCAAAGAGTCATTTTCGTTCCTACCCTCACCTATGGTCAAGAAGGATGGGTCATGACCGAAAGAACGAGATCGCGGATACAAGCGGCCGAGATGGGTTTTCTCCGCAGGGTGGCTGGCGTTTCCCTTAGGGATAAGGTGAGAAGTTCAGTCATCTAGGAGGGACTCGGAGTTGAACCGCTCCTCCCTCGCGTCGAAAGGATCCAGTTGAGGTGGTTCGGGCACCTAGTAAGGATGCCACCTGGGCGCCTCCCTAGGGAGGTGTTCCAGGCACGTCCAGCTGGGAAGAGACCAAGGGGTAGACCTAGGACCAGGTGGAGGGATTATATCTCTTCGCTGGCCTGGGAGCGCCTTGGGATCCCCCAGTCAGAGCAGGTTGATGTGGCCAGGGAAAGGAAAGTTTGGGGCTCTCTGCTGGAACTGCTACCCCCGTGACCCGACCACGGATAAGCGAGAGAAGATGGATGGATGGACTACAGAAATTTGAACAAATTAATGCAATTTTTGTGAAAGCTGAACCTGCTGCTCCTCACAGAGAGAAGAGGGAAGAGGCTGTGTGAATTACTTTACATTGTGGATAAGGGTGGATAGCCCCCATTGTTCTGTGTGTCAAAATGAAAGACAGCCCACACACCTATCAATCATCAAACCGTGGGATCTTATTTAATTACCTGTTGAATTCTATCAACACGTAATGTTGTATCGATGGATATTATAAAGAGAAGTTCGACCGCAAAAGTATTCTCCGTCGGGACTTCCTGCAACAACACCACGTCGTTATCGTGATTCTGATTGGCCAGAAGACATTAGGAAAGATGTTTTATTGAGAAGACGATCACTACGTGACAAAAGTTTTCAAAACTGTTTCTAGTCTTCAGCATTTCCAGTGGCTACTGAAATCAATCTTACTAACTGCTGTCTGTGCAATTTACTCGGCGCGAGTTGGCGGACTTTTTTTTGCTTACTTTAACATCATTTTTCATTGTGGGGCTAAGCCATTTCTAGGTATGGCTGTAGCCTACCCCAGCCATACCCTGGAGGCGCATCTGCACTTTGCACATTGTTACGTGCCGTAGTGTGTGTGGGTGTGTGTGTGTGTTTTCCCTCTCTCTCCCTCTGATTTGTCCCCAGGTGCAGCCTCTTCCCAGGTGCAGCCTCTTCCCAGGTGCTCCTACTTTGCAATCAAGGATTCCATATAGGACCGGAAGAGGACGGCAGTGAGGCCCCTTCTTTCTCTCCTTCTCGTCTGGCTGCATGTGTGCAGCCTGTCTCTGTGTACAACCCAGCCTAGTTGTGTTGTTTATGGTACCATTGTGTTGTAATGTGGCTGGTGAGCCGCCTTACGTATTGACGGATTAAAAACCTCACTTAAACTCCTTCAGCCTTCCGTTTCCTCTCCTTTTTCTCTCGTCCGGCTGTCTGGTGTGTCGCTACTTCCCTTGGTATCCCTAGCTCTACAAGGGAACGTAACATGGGGGCTCGTCCAATCTTTGAGACAAAGAGTGAGTATTTGGTTGTTGGTTAGTGTTATTGTGTTTGGTGGTGAGCAGTAGTGTATATAGGTGTAGAATTGGCTGTGATATTATTTACTGTTGAACAGCTTCCTCAGTTTAGACAGGGGAGTGTCTAGCTGGACTGAATCAGTCCTTCCTTCGGATACTCATTTTTTATTTTGCCTTTTTTATTTTCAGGGTAATCCTGGGTGGGGATTTATTCCCTGTTGGGGGCAGGCGATTCAGGGTTTCGGCCGCTGATGTTTGCCTTTAAAGTCACCTCGAGCCCGGCACGCTCCAGAAGATAGTTAGGTAAAGGTTGGTAGGCAGGATCTGGGGAAGTTTGTAAATAAATATATAATAATATTTGTAAGTAGCCGTTGCTAAAGATGGCTTTTGTGTTGGAGCAGTTTGTGGCCAGTCCTACTGTGGGTCAGCTAGACGGGTGCAGGAAAGTTGATTTGCGGTTTGTTGCTGACCATTATCATGTTTCTGTTTCCTCGGCTCTGGTAAAAAGTGAACTCAAGGCTACTTTGATAGCTGGACTAGTTGAACAGGGGGTTTTGAGGCGGCCTGTTTTAGTGGAATCTCCTGGCACGGTGGTTCAGAGTGCTACGAAACAGGCAAACATTTTCACCACACCTCAGTTTGACTCGTTTTCGGCAGGATCCTCACCTACGGGGTCTAAAGTAGATGCCAGGGTAAAAGTACGTATGGCTCGTCTCCAGTGTGAGAGGGAGGAGCGTGAGCGTGAGCGAGAGTTTCAGCTCAGGAGGGAGCTGGAGTTCAGGAAGTTGGAGGCAGACACTGCTGTCCGGATGCGTCAGCTAGAGCTCCAAGCAGCTGTGGTGGGTGATTCTGCAGTTACACCTTCTGGTCCTGCTGCCTCCTTTGATGTGAGCAGGCATATTAATTTGGTCCCTGTGTTTCGGGAATCAGAGGTGGAAGTCTATTTTGGTGCCTTTGAGCGCATTGCTGCGGCCCTGCACTGGCCAGAAGACGTGTGGGCTATTCTATTACAGTGCAAGCTAGTCGGCAAGGCTCAAGCGGCTTGCTCTTCTCTTTCTGTCGAGGATAGTTTGGAGTATGACAAGGTGAAAGGTGCTATTCTCAGGGCATATGAGCTTGTGCCTGAGGCCTACAGGCAGCGTTTTCGCGGCATAAAGAAAGCTGCTGGCCAAACATACGTGGACTTCGCGAGGGAGAAGAAAGTCCTCTTTGACAGGTGGTGTAGAGCGTGTAAAGCGGATGACATCGCTTCCGTATGTGAGCTGATGCTGTTGGAGGAGTTCAAAAACTGTGTACCGGAGCGTACGGTAGTCTACCTGAATGAGCAGAAAGTGACTACTCTTCAGCAGGCTGCCACTCTGGCAGACGAGTTTGCGCTGATACACAGGAGCGTTTTTTTTCAGCGGGATCCTCCTCAGCGGGACCCTCCTCAGCGGGACACTTATCGGAGAGCTCCTGATAGTTATGTTCCCTGTGCCAGTGTTCCATTGTTAGGTCCCAGGATAGACAGAGCGTGCTATTTTTGTCTTGACCCAGGTCACATGATAGCAGATTGTGCAGCTTGGAAGCGAGAGCGAGCAGCAGGTGGCAAGCACCCAAAAGGGGTGGGCTTGATTAAAACAGTGTGTCCTAGTAGGCAGGTCACTGTTAAAATGGGCCCTGATGAGTGTTTTAAGCCATTCATCTCTACTGCTTTTGTCTCTCTGTCAGGGAAGGTGGAGGATCAGCGACAGGTTACTATGTTACGAGACAGTGGCGGCTCACAGTCGTTCATTCTTGCGAGTGCACTGCCCTTGAGTAATGAGTCCGCCTGTGATGTAAGTGCCGTGGTAAGAGGTATTGAAATGGGTTTTGTGCCTGCACCGCTCCACAATGTCCATGTCCAGTCCAAACTGGCTACTGGTTTCTTCACGGTTGCCGTACTCCCCAGATTTCCAATCGACGGTGTGGATTTTATAATGGGAAACGATATAGCTGGAGGTAAAGTGTACCCTACTCCAGAGGTTGTTGACATTCCAGTTCCTGGTGCTGTAGATGATAACCTAGCTCTGACTCATCCGGAGGTATTTGCAGTTAGTGTTTTGACCAGAGCTCAGGCCCGTAAGCAGGCTCAGGATGTGGATTTGTCTGATTCTTGGCTTGTCTCTGCCCTATCTAACGACAGGTTGACCTCTGTTGATGGATTAGTGGAGGGCCCTCCAACGGTGTGTGATGGTGAAATAGAACCTGTCGCTATTGCTCCAGAGGTGGCTATGCCTTTGACCCGTGAGGCGCTCATCACGGCACAAAGGGATGATCCTACCTTGATCAAGTGTTTTAACGCTGCTGAGAACCCTAACGAAGGCAATAAGAAACAATTGTTTTGTGTGGATGACGGGGTGCTGATGCGCCGGTGGGCTGACCAATCAAGTGATGCAGATGTTGGTTCAGGTGGTGATTGGAACAGCGTTTATCAAGTAGTGGTTCCTGTGAGTTGTCGGCAGCAGGTTCTGGTGTTAGCCCATGAGCACCTGTGGTCTGGCCACTTAGGTGTGACTAAGACTTATGACCGGATCCTTCAACATTTTTTTTGGCCAGGATTGAAAGATGACGTAGTGTGTTTCTGTAGAACTTGTAGCACATGCCAGGTGGTGGGTAAACCAAATCAAGTAGTTCCTCCAGCGCCGCTGTGTCCTGTTCCGGCTATTGGTGAGCCTTTTGACCATATCATTGCTGACTGTGTCGGTCCGTTGCCGAAGACCAAGGCAGGTAACCAGTTTCTGTTGACTGTGATGTGTGTATCGACACGTTTCCCTGAGGCCATCCCTTTGCGTAAAATCACTGCACCCGCCATCATTAAAGCACTGACCAAGTTTTTTACCACCTTTGGGTTGCCGAAGGTTGTGCAGACTGATCAGGGAACTAATTTCCTTTCCAAGGTTTTTAGACAAACCTTGCAGTCATTGGGTGTTTCCCATTCAGTGTCTAGTGCCTACCACCCAGAGTCACAAGGGGCACTTGAGCGTTGGCATCAGACATTGAAATCGATGCTTGGTAAATACTGCCATGACACAGGCAGGGACTGGGATGAGGGTGTTCCCTTCGTGTTATTTGCTATTCGTGACGCAAAGCAGGAGTCTACTGGGTTTAGCCCAGCTGAACTAGTGTTTGGGCACAATGTGCGTGGCCCATTAAAGATGCTGAAGGATAAATTGGTGTCTGAGTCCCTTCCGAAAACTGATGTGAAGAAGTTTGTGTCCCAGTGTCGTGAGCATTTACGACAGGCGACGAAGCTAGCAAGGGAAGCTCTTGCCTCTTCGCAGGAAAACATGAAGGGCAGGTACGATAGGAGAGCAGTTAAGCGGCAGTTTCAGCCTGGTGAGCAGGTGTTGGTGTTGCTGCCTACACCCGGATCTGCTCTCAACGCGCGTTTCTCAGGTCCGTATGTGGTTGTAAGGCAAGAGTCTGACACCAACTATATCATTGACACACCTGAGCGTAGGAGAAAAACAAGGTTGTGCCATGTTAACATGCTTAAGTCCTATCATGCCAGGGAAGCTTCCCAGGGAGACCAGCAAGGTACTGTGGTGACTGCTGTTCCCAGCGTGGCCACTTCCCTGGCCTGTGCAATGTCGGTGGTTGAGGATGACTTGATAGTGCCCTCTGGTGGTCAGCAGTGTGGTAGGTTATCGAACTCTGAGTTTATGCTGAGCTTAGAGTCTAACCTGGCGTATCTTCCAGAAAGCCAGCGAGGCGACGTAGTCGGTTTGGTTCATGCTCACCCGACCCTATTTTGTGATGTGCCATCGAGCACTAATGTGTTAAAGCATGACATTGATGTTGGAAATGCTCATCCAGTTAAGCAGCATGCGTATCGTTGCCACATAGAGAAGAGGGAGAACATGAAAAAGGAAGTGTGTTATCTGCTGGAAACTGGCTTAGCCAAGCCTAGCTGCAGCCCCTGGAGCAGTCCATGTTTGCTTGCTCCTAAATCTGACGGAACACCGCGTTTCTGCACCGATTTTCGCAAGGTGAACGCCCTAACTGTTCCAGACTCTTTTCCTTTACCCCGTATGGACGATTGCATCGATAGTATTGGTCCTAGTGTGTTTATCACGAAGTTGGATCTCCTTAAAGGATATTGGCAGGTCCCTCTCACTTCTAGGGCCTCAGACATCTCTGCATTCGTAACGCCGGACCACTTTATGCAATACACTGTGATGGCTTTTGGCATGAGGAATGCCCCAGCCACATTTCAGCGGTTAATGCAATTAGTGTTGGGGGATGTGCCCAACTGTAATGTGTATCTTGATGATGTGGTGGTTTTTTCCGATAACTGGACTGACCATATGGCTATTCTCGCATGTGTGTTCCAGCGACTCGCAGGAGCCTCGCTAACAGTGAATCTGGCAAAGTGTGAGTTTGGCAAGGCCACTGTCACCTATCTAGGCAAACAGGTGGGTCATGGGCATGTGAGGCCCGTGGATGCTAAAGTGGAAGCCATCCTTTCCTACCCAGCTCCAGCCACCCGACGTGAACTCCGGCGGTTCCTCGGTATGGCTGGGTACTACCGATGTTTTTGCAAGAACTTTTCGGTAGTTGTGGCACCGCTAACTCAACTGTGTAGCCCTAATGTTCCATTTCTATGGACTGAGGAGTGTTGCCGCTCCTTTAGCTCTGCCAAGTCTCTCCTCTGTAGTGCTCCAGTGTTGTGTGCGCCTAACTTCATCCTTCCCTTCCAACTCGAGGTGGATGCTAGTGGTTCTGGGGCTGGTGCTGTTCTGCTGCAGGAGGGTGATGGGGGTGTGAGCCATCCTGTGTGCTACTTCTCGACCAAGTTCAAGCGACATCAGCTGAATTATTCCACCATTGAGAAGGAAACTCTGGCCATGCTCCTTGCCCTGCAGCATTTTCAAGTGTATGTTGGGTCCAGTTCAACGCCAGTGGTGGTGTACACCGACCACAACCCACTCGTATTTTTGTCCCAGATGTTCAACCACAACCAGCGGTTGATGCGCTGGGCCCTGTTGGCACAAGACTTCAACATCGTCATCAACTACAAGAAAGGAGCAGATAATGTTGTGGCCGATGTACTGTCCCGCGGATGAGACTTCACGATCTGTCCAACCGTTGGAGTGTTGTTGGTAACTGTGGCCAAACACTGGTTTGGTTTTATGGGGGGAAGTGTTACGTGCCGTAGTGGGTGTGTGTGTGTGTTTTCCCTCTCTCTCCCTCTGATTTGTCCCCAGGTGCAGCCTCTTCCCAGGTGCAGCCTCTTCCCAGGTGCTCCTACTTTGCAATCAAGGATTCCATATAGGACCGGAAGAGGACGGCAGTGAGGCCCCTTCTTTCTCTCCTTCTCGTCTGGCTGCATGTGTGCAGCCTGTCTCTGTGTACAACCCAGCCTAGTTGTGTTGTTTATGGTACCATTGTGTTGTAATGTGGCTGGTGAGCCGCCTTACGTATTGACGGATTAAAAACCTCACTTAAACTCCTTCAGCCTTCCGTTTCCTCTCCTTTTTCTCTCGTCCGGCTGTCTGGTGTGTCGCTACTTCCCTTGGTATCCCTAGCTCTACAAGGGAACGTAACACACATAACTCACGGTAGTGATCTTTTATACTTCATGCACAAACTAGATATCATATGAAAGCTGAGAGTCCACACATTCTAAGTTTAAGTTTTTATAAGTTTCATCACTGTGCCATCAAAACTCACTCTTAACCCTGTGTTCTATGATAAATAAAAGAACATTGTACCTCAATCAATGCATTCTAATAGCGGGTACATTTTAGCGGAGGGAAAATCGCAACATCTGCAAGAAACAGCGTCTGAGGGCTTCTTAACATTTAAAAACCTATTAATGTGTCATACCCACTTAATGGGAAGAAACTCAAATATCAGACAATATTAACCATTTTTAGCAAAACGAAACATAAGGGTAATAACAAAGGCTCTGAATTAGCCCTGAGTGAAAAAATGCTAACACCCTTAGCACAGAACTCACGTTAAAATACCCTTATTACTTATCGTATCTGCACAAACAAGATATCGATTAGCAAGCTGAGATTGCACAGATTCGACAGGTATTGGTATCATTACTGACCGATCCGAACTCGCGACATGAGAAGCTAACAAAGACATCACACCACGTATCATTTGGTAGCCAACACAGCAATATGTCTTACCTTTGTTGTTTTCTTATCAAAAGTTCTTTTCAATGGCATTAAAACGATAAAAACGCTGCTGAAGGTTAATCCATAGGTTAATCCAATGTGTCTGTGTCACTTTGAAATGATTTCTGATAATCCATCAGCAATAAACCTAGTTTTCAGAATTCAGAGCGTAAGATAGGTTTCGCTTTGGGCAAACTGCGTGCACATAGCTCTCATTTCTCAATGGTAACGTGTGTGTGTATGTGGAAATTCTCCTTCAATTCTATTGGCTCTAACGGTTCAAAAGAGATGTCAATCATGAAAATCGACCAATGGGTTCCAGAGAAACGACAAATACACCCATTTCCACCCAAATGACCCCAGAATTGTTTTTTGTGTGCTAAATCTCTCTCTCTCTCTCTCTCTCTAAAAAAAGGTCAAATGTCACTTGTTTTGCATCAATCTTGATACAGGGTACTTATTATATGTTATAGTTTGGATTCCTAAAGCTTTTAGTCTACTATCCCATCATCCAAGGGTGTTTTCACTTTAAGTGATGGTTTATTTTTGGACGGACACTATAATAAAACATTTTTTTACTATGTTCAATCTGAATTTACTTTAAAATAAAAATAAATCTATATTGATTCTGACTTTTCTACATGCAACTCACAGGTTTATCATTGCTTTGAGAAAACGGATTATTAATTTACCCCTTTTAGGAGGGAAGATATTGTCATTTGTTCTGGGAATATCATTTTCGAGCCTGAGGCCTGAAAAACAGGCTTGGGGCTTAACAGGTTAAAGTCTCACTCACTTGCTCACCTCTTTCCACTTTTCCTTATCAGCCCTGTATAACCATCCCCACCTTATCCATACCAGATTGCTGTTACATGCACTTGCTTTCCAGTTCCTTGGACCATTGACATATACCCTTTAGCCCTATACCAATATTGAGATGGAAATACATTTTAAATAACTGTAACCGTCTTAAAGAGAGAGATTATCACAGGCCATTAGGAATGTCGACTTAATATGCTCTGCCTGGACTATTATAGAGGAAATCACATATACATCAACCAAAGAAGTGCACTCCAAGAAGAGGATCATTGCCAACATATAATCCCTACCCCCTGCTTTACTACTCCCACTATCCTTCCTACTTCCTGTCTCTATGTCATATCCCCTCCCTCTGAGGTAAACCCTGCCCTCCCTCCTAACCCTCCATCCAGGGTTCGTACGGTCATTGAAAACCTGGAAAAGTCATGGAAATTCAAAATGCAAATTCCAGGCCCTGGAAAAGTTATGGAAAACAATATTTTTCCCAAAGTTTTGGAAAAGTCATGGAAATGTAACTAAAGTTGCATCAAATATAATTTACATTTTATCTAATTGCCGAGATAATCTGCGGTCGCGAGCTGTTATGTGCCATCATGACGCGCATGGTGTTATTTTTTAATATATGAAGCGTGAGCTGTGTGCTCGAGTCTTCCTGCCTGTCGGCTGAACTCTGCTGCTCCGGGATGAGGGTCAGCTACATTAGCTACGGTGTGTTCGTTAACTGTGTGGAGTCACTGTGGCACAGACTGAGCCGCTGGTGAACAGCTGTTAGAACGGGCCGTTCAGGTGTTCAGAGCAGAGCGGCAGAGCGTGCAAAGTTTTTCTGTCGCAATATTATTTAAGGAATCGTTGAGCTAGCTAGCTAGCATACATTGTCACTATCTGCTAACGTTAGCTTTAGCCTTCGTTTTTTAATAGTTTTTTTCATAGGCTATAAACAGAGGTGGTATAAGTATAGATATGGTGCTAGAGTAAAAGTAGAAGTACTCAGATCTTGTACTTAATAAAAGTATAGTACTCAGATCTTGTACTTGAGTAAAAGTAGAAGTACTCAGGTCTTGTACTTGAGTAAAAGTAGAAGTACCAGAGTGTAGGAATACTCTATCACAGTAAAAGTCCTGCATTCAAAATGTTCCTCAAGTAAAAGTAGAAAAGTATTATCATCAAAATATAGTGAAAGTAGCGACAGTAAAAGTAGTCATTGTGCAGATTGGTCCATCCATCCATCCATCCATCTTCTCCAGCTTATCCGTGGTCGGGTCGCGGGGGTAGCAGTTCCAGCAGAGAGCCCCAAACTTTCTGCAGATTGGTCCATTTCAGAATAATATATATGATATGTTTTATAATGATTGATCATTTAAAGTGTTCTCAAAGCTGATAAAGGTGCAGCTAGTTTGAATGACTTTGCAGGGTAGCTTGTGGATTTACTCCAGGTGGAACTAAAGTCTGATTCAACACTTGATTATATTTCACATCATTCATCCACATCTGTGAAGTAGCTAAAGGTATTAAATACATGTAGTGGAGTAGAAGTACACCATGTACCTCTGAATTGTAGAGGAGTAGAAGTACAAAGTAGCAAAACATTGAAATACTTAAATAAAGTCCAAGTATCTCAAAATTGTACCCACGTATAGTACTTGAGTTTATGAACTTAGTTACTTTACACCCGTGGCTATAAAGATAGAAAGACTAAGCCTTGAACAAAGGCATGACGATACATTTTCAAAATGCTCAACAGTGCTGCCAGAATTATAAACTGACTGCTACACAATTAAAATAAATGCTTTTATATATTTCTATTAGATGTGACTCTTTGGCGTTTCTGTTATTATTACCTGCTGCTTTAGGTGTTCTGACTGCTAAAATCCTCTGTTATTCCTCATTTTAAAGCCGATATTCCATGGGTTGGGGGGGTCGGGGGGGGGGGGGGCTCGGATGCTTGTCACCTTTTTCGTACCTGATGAGTTTGCATCCCTGACTACAGTTGCTTCAGCGTGTAGAAGCTAGCCTACTATTTGATTTGTTTTAGATAGGCACAACATGTTTCATATGCAGACCTTATTTTCCTGTTCCATGTTCAAATAAAACATTTTCAGTGGTAATTGTTTTTGGTCATGGAAAATTAGTTAAAGGTCATTGAGAAGTCATGGAAAAGTCATTGAAAATCATTGGTGAAAAAGTGTATGAACCCTGTCCATCCCCCTCAATGTGCTCTGCCCAAAGCAAACTTCTCTTCATAAGACCTGTCTGTTCACAAAGAAAAACTCTGTGAAACTCTTGAGCCCGACCACAGAGAAAGCCATGGAATTCCTGTCCAGTGGAGAGTTTGTTGGTGTGAAACATATCCTCATCCACACCTGATGACATGACCCCACCAGGAGAAACAGTGTTATACCCACAGCACTTTGGCTGCTGACAAAAAGAGCCATCGAGGACTTGCCACCTGATTAAGTAACAATATCCACATATTATCTAGGTCAGACGTTCAGACAGAAACATTACTCCCACTATGAACTTTAGGAGTTGTGCCCATCTCCCTTATGTGGCACACCAAAGTGGAATTAATTACCAGCACCTGTTTGATCACGTCATCCCACTGACAGAGGGGTAAAAGTTCTAGCGCAAAGCCTCAAAGGGACTCCTCAAGCAGTTTTAGAATGCGCTTGAAAAACTAGGGATGAATCAATGCATTGGCTGAACTTCGGCATTGGATTTTAGCCTAATTTTCAGTGATCGGCAATAAGGTGACATGCAGTGATTTCAGTAGCTATTTAGCTTTATCTTTGAAGCATCTGTTTTGCTTAGCCATGTGACTTGGTACCGTCTCAGAGGTTGCCTCCATTTTTTTCTTTTAAAGACAGGACATCTGTAGTCGTTCCGTCATTTTGAATGTTTAATAAACTGACTGAGGGGGATGTATCAAAAGTAATTCAGAGGGTGTCTCCTCTCCTCTGTGAGATGCAGCTGCTGCAGAACAAGCGCGTGCTGCAGGATCTACTTCCTGTTAATCACGCTTTTTTTTAAATGATTGGTACATCAAATTCAACGTTCAGAGAGTATTGCCTTGTTCTGATCACTTTCCTGTTTTCCAAGGACCAAAGAGGCTGAATTGGTACTGCTCATTCAGTCTGCCGTGTAGATAGCCCTCAAAACAAGACTAATATGGCCCCCAATAAATTGTCTGTCCGATCACCAAAGCTCTTTTACACTACATTGTACTCTTCCCAACACATTCAAACACTGACGACAGGGCTGCCTTACACAGTGCCAGACTGTATCATTTCATCTTATACTCAGTCACACACACTCGTTCACCAATGTATGCCTTCAGGAGCAATTTAGGGTTCAGTGTCTTGCCGAAGGACACTTAAGCATGGAGTACTGGAGATCAGACCTCGCATCTTCTAGTATATTATTCTCTGTACCGCCTGAGCCCCTGCCAAGAAAGAAGTCCCCCCACTCAGCTGGCCCTTAGTTCACTTTCTGACCCTGTTCTGCCATTCTGCCAACAAAGAAATCAACATGTGGTCATGACAATAAAGCCTTTCAATTTGATTTAGAGAAAGGTAGAGAAAGAGTTGGGTCTAGGTCGACACAAAGAGATCAAAGCTGTGATCATTAAAAAAGAAAATCATTTGGAATTCCAGGTGAAGTGGCTCGATAAAAACCTGGGCCATTTCTGTCTGTAGGTCACAGTATGAAAAATGCAAACAAAGAGACCCGGAGGTAATTTAGTGTATAACTGACAGTTTGACTTGACTGTTACTCAACTTGACTGTTGCCTTACTGTTTACCAGGCAAGTGCTGTGAGTCACACACAGGCCTGCAGCAAGGCATGAAAGCGCACAAACACACATCTCCAAAAGCCCCCTCTACTGCTTTGTTTTGACTAGAGGTTGGCCCCACAGAGCCCTACTGGAGATAGCATAGTAGGAAGAAGTGCAGAGTGAGAGAGAGGAGGAAAAACCCCAGCAAGGTTACATACCTTATAGCAATTTGTGGCTTTTGCTTTCCAGTCAATTAAACTGTTCACCTTTCTGTGGGATACACATGGCACTAACAAACGATGGGATGCACCAATTGTAGGGGTGTAACGGTTCACAGAATTCATGGTTCGGTATGTACCTCGGTTTGGGGGTAACGGTTCGGTAGAACAAGAAAAAGCAAAAAAAAAGTCCCAAATGCATAATTCCAGGTTTGTTATTATTTTTGAACAGTAGTGCAAGTTTCAGTATAAAAATAAGGAACTCTAACATTTTGAATAATTAACTGTATTACACAGTTAAAAACAAACCACAAACAGTACCACACACGTCAGATGGCCATATTTCCTATAATGGCTGATGTCAAACAAAAAGGTTTCATCAAGCTGTAAAACTAAAAAGAATGTCCTGAAAATATTACAAAATAAATAATAAGAAAGTGTTGGCGTTGAAATATATGCCAATAACTTCCGTTATTTATTTTGGTCTCTTGGCTTTCATGTCTATTGGCTTCTTAAAAACAGCAGGGATAAGCTGTTGAACTGCTGTGGTCTTTTGCCGGGCTCCGGTGATTGGCAAATCTGGGTGATGCCTTCTGATATGATTTAGCATGTTTGGCGTGTGTTACCATTAGGGGTGTAACGGTATACGTATTCGTGCTGAAAATATTCGGTACGAGCCTTCGGTACGGGCCCTTCGGTGTACCAAAGTGTACCGAACGAATATAACTAGAGATGTCCCGATACGATCACGTGATTTTCCAAAAATTGGGGATCGGGAGAAAAAAATCGGGGATCGGGATTTAAAAAAAAAAAATATATATATATATTTTTTTTTTATTTAATGTTACAAAACAAAAATGACCATGTTCACATCTTAAAGTCATCCTGAGGACTTAGTTTTGGTTTAAAATTACACAACATCATGTATGTGTTGCTTTCTTTGGGCTTGTTTTCATAGACCTGGTTGCTTATTTCTCTGAAATCTGGCAACAGAGTGGGCGCAGTGTCTAATAGTAGCAGTAAGCTAACGAGAGGCTACGTTCAGCTGGTGACTCGGGAGTCGGGACAGAGAAAATGTCAGGAGTTTGGAAGTATTATAAAATTGAAAGCGAAGGCAGTGCGAGATGCAATGTTTGCAAGGCAGAGGTTCCGCGTGGTGGAAAGAACAGAGCTACGTTCAACACGACCAATCTAATACGCTACCTGAGAAACAAACACCAACAACAACACGAGTACACAGCGGCCACTCGGGTAACGGCACTGAAGCAACCGACACTTTCAGAGGCTTTTAAAAGGAAAGAGAAACTGCCCCAGAACAGTGAAAAGACCAAAAGAATAACAGCCAAGATAGCAGATAGCTGAATTCATCGCGTTGGATGACCAGCCGTTATCTGTTACCTTTTTTTTCTCTTAAAAGGATACAAGCAGCCGAGATGGGTTTCCTCTGCCGGGTGGCTGGTGTCTCCCTTAGGGATAAGGTGAGAAGTTCGGTCATCAGGGAGGGACTCGGAGTTGAGCCGCTCCTCCTTCGCGTCAAAAGAAGCCAGTTGAGGTGGTTCGGGCACCTAGTTAGGATGCCACCTGGGCGCCTCCCTAGGGTGGTGTTCCAGGCACGTCCAGCTGGGAAGAGACCAAGGGGTAGACCTAGGACCAGGTGGAGGGATTATATCTCTTCGCTGGCCTGGGAGCGCCTTGGGATCCCCCAGTCCGAGCTGGTTGATGTCGCCAGGGAAAAGAAAGTTTGGGGCTCTCTGCTGGAACTGCTACCCCCGCGACCCGACCACGGATAAGCGGGAGAAGATGGATGGATGGATTTCAAAAGTTGAAATATGACTTTACGTTAATACCAGCTGAAACCTTGTGTTGCTTATTTTTTGCTTCATCAGGTTCCAAGTAGAATGTGTACTCAACATACATTTTATGTCAACATACAGCTTCACCAAAGAGTTTTAACAATTGCATGCACTCATTATAATAGTGTTAGTGTGAATAAGATAATCTCAAAAATACTGAATCTGCTTGTGTTAACACAATAGCGATTTCAACGCTTAATCGCTGAACCACCAACAATATTATGAACCACTTACGAGTGTTGCTCTATAGGTAATAGTGGTCTATACAGGTTATGAGCGCCAAAGGAAGCGTCTTCACCATCTGCTGTTTTGTGCAGAGCAGATAGTGAACTGCGGGTCTTTAAACATTTCTTTGTGTCCTCACAGAGAGTTCAGAGGACTGAGACCGGCAGAGAAGCCTCTACAGACAACATGTCCACCACCATCATCAGTCCATCCTGCAGGCAGGAGAGAAGAGGCAGTTTCTTCAAGGTACACGTACAGACACTCAAATCATTCTATCTATGGGGCTACATGATTTCTGCAGACAGACCTGTGAAGACAGAAGCTCTTCGCCATCCTAGTTAACATACAAATCCCTGACTAAGGTGAGCAGTTGTCCTGCTTGATGCAGGACGTCAGAACAAAACTCAAACACCATCTGTTCACTCAGGCCTTCGGCCCCAGCTAAAATGCAGTACCCAGCAACCAGTTTTTCAACCTGTGTATCTGTATGATAATTATTACTTAGTTATCTCCCATTGTAAAGCGTCCTTGGGTTTCTTGAATGGCGCTATAAAAATCTAAATTATTATTAACAGTGTCAGACTTATGTCATGATAGTCTTAGAATATTGTCAGAACAATGTCAGACTTTTGTCAAAATTATCCTTGACTAGGTTGACCAACTGACCGGCTTGATGCAAGAATGTGGGGCGCCATTATTGTAGTCCCGCATATTGAGACCTGCATTTGGGTTGGCAATAGTTTAAAAATTAAAACCACTGCAGGACATGCTATTTCAGATGGATAGTATTTTCTTTTAATTCAGTATCGATAACATGTCCCAAATTGTCCCACACACATATACTCTTTGTCCCACATCGGGTCACCTATTTATCCTTGATAAATATGAAAAACACTTCAAGGAAATGGGTTTGGGGTGGGGGGCTCAGAAAACCCTTCAGTTACAGGCTTAGTCGTGTAGAAGAATAAAGAGGAGGGTGGATGTGTAGACGCCGGCCCTCTGTCTTCCTGTCAGTTCTCTCCCGTCCGACGATTGTTTTGTTATCAGGGCTGCCAAGTGAAAAACACGGATCACAGAGGTTTTAATGTGAACACAAACCATGAAAAACCCAAAGCATACCATCACAATATTCTCTATTGTTCACTAGCTGAAATGAAGCTGCTTACTGTGCTTAACTAGACCGTTCAAAGACTTCAGAGGATGTGTCACTGTAATAATTACAGGCCTGTCTTAAACCCACTGCCTTTAAGAGTAACCACACCTCAGTCAGCCTGACCGCTAAGTCACATCGTGGTAACTTGAGCAGATCAGCTGATTGCAAACAATATGTCTACACCTAAAGTTACATAAACAAACAAACATAAACTGTAGGAAGGGATAATGTGCAGCAAGGCGGTCATTACTGAAAACAAAACACAGACATGGCGATTGTTTTTTCATAAATACGGTTTGTGTTTTTATAGTTGTTCCAGTTGTCGGCAGGAATTTACCTCAAACACTCATGCTTGTAGTTTTTCCCATTAATATTTTCAAGCATACTATTATTATAATTAAATCTGTACTGCATCCAAATATGATCATGCCAATGAAGCCTTATACATTTAGAAAAACGTTTTTATAAAAACCAAAAGGAAGTCCAATTCTTAAAATGGAATATCATTCTCTGTCTGTACAAAGGAAACATAGTCCAGTGCACAACGTAGAAGTCCAGATTGTGAATCTTCTGAGTTGCTATCCTCAAATGTGCCTTTGACAAATGAAATGAGTCAACATGTGTGATTTCCTTTGAAACAGCTGAGCTAATAGTTTCATCTCTGCCTAAAGCAGCTGATGGGATGTTACCCAACTAGAGAAATAATCGGGAAACGAAACAAATGACGGCAGCTTAACACTGAAAAGAATCAGACTGATTTCAAAGAAATCGTTTTCTTGCAGTATTCCTATTAAACAATAGATGACTCCAATGTCCCCCGAATGGAGGTGCAGATCTTGCTATCCAGGCAGAATAGGAGAGTGGAGAGAATGCAGCTTTCTGGGGAACCGGTGCTCATGATCCAGGAAGTGACCATCCAATAAAGCCAGCCTCTCGTCTCCAGATATCTCAAGCTAACCACAATACTTCCTGTTCCTTTTTATTGGGAATCTTTGTTTCATTTTGTACTAATTTTCAATTTTGATGTTCTTGCTGGACTTAAAAAAGCCGATTGATGCTTCCCTCGCCAAGTTCTAGTTAACGTGAAAGCCTGCAGCCATGAAGAGGCTGTGCTAAAACAGATCAGCTATTCAACTAAAATAACATTTTGGACCAGTTGCTAGAGGATTAAAAATATCTTGCTATGTGTGTTTGGAGGCAGTGAACTGGTCAGGCAACACACATGGTCTTAAGTCTTGCATTCAAATGCCACAAACACTTTTATTAAGGCTACGTTGGTGTGAAAAACAGATGGGCAATACATGATGGAAACTGGGATCTGTGGAACTCTGTGATTTAATGCAGCTGAGTAAGGACTAGACAATATATCAATATTATGAATATTATGATATGAAACTAGATTTTTCAATTTTCTCCATATCACCCAGAATGTTGTATGTCTCTCTCTATCGTGCTTTTATTAATTGTTTCCTGCGAGTGTTCCTCTTGAGAAACTGTGGTTAGTGAGAAAGTCAGTGGGAAGAGCTTTGGCTTGGGATAGTTTGTCTTTTATACGTATGAAACTTGAAGCTTGCAGAAGTGAGAACCCGTCATTACCTTAACAAAAAGCTAAATACAGTAGAAGTGCCTGAACACACTCCTGTGGGCTGAACACACCTCCAGATAATAATATTTTGAAGTCATCTCTGAACTTTCCTCAAAATGAATGTGTTGTTTCATGTGTGTCCTTGTAGCTTATTGATTCATTTGCCGTGGAAATTGGCACGTTGAAGAAGGAAATGGGGAAGAAGACTGCGCCTGCGGAAGGAGACCCGCAGACAGATACACTGCTTGGGTAAGCTCTTAGGGTGTCTGCGTATACACATGTGTTCAGGTTGTGTGTGTATATGTGTGTATGTGTCTCCCTAGGGTTGCACAATCATGGCCTAAATGATGTTTTGATGAATATTAGGTGCTTTCACACCGGAGTATAGTTCCGATATAGTTCCGAAAATGTGCGTTCACACCAAAAACATCCGGAACTAGAACTTAGTTCATGAGCACCTTTTCACCCCCTTTTCAGTCCCTGCTAGAGAGCAGGGACTGAAAAGGGGAGAAAAAGGTTCCCATTTCTGATTGGCTGGGCGGATTGCACACCATGCCCCGTAAAACTTCCAAAACGTTTTGTGAAGCCGCCATTTTATTTTCCTCGCATTAGCATTAACCCAGCGCACAAACGCAGAGAGACTAACTTATGGCAGCACAAAAGAAAACATGGGAGCGGTGGAGATGAGGAGGAGGTGTCGGCGTTCTGGCGATTTACTCGGAAGCCAGTCCCCAACTCCGGGGACTTCGGGTGGCAGTATATGCCGTGAAGAAGAAGAAGAAGAAGAAGAAGAAGAAGAAGAAGAAGAAGAAGAAGAAGAAGAAGAAGAAGAAGAAGAAGAAGAAGAAGAAGAAGAAGAAGAAGAAGAAGAAGAAGAAGAAGAAGAAGAAGAAGAAGAAGAAGAAGAAGAAGAAGAAGAAGAAGAAGAAGAAGAAGAAGAAGAAGAAGAAGAAGAAGAAGAAGCAGCTTCATCATTTGCCTAATCCTCCCTCAGGGACTTATTCCGGTGAACTAAATTCTGATGAACTGTACGTCAAAGTGTTGAGACGATCTATCCCAATTATTCAAAGGTTTTAAGGACAAAGTGGGATGGGCTTTGACTTTCCTTCGAATTTATGTGCAACAATCTTCTCAGATGTGTTGAGGCTGCAAGGGGGAAAACAATTTCGACCTAATTTCCAAACAACTCATACAAATCCAGTACTCTGTCATCTGCCCCGCCAAAGTGCCTGCTTTGACATGTCTCCCACTAAGTGTGAAGAATTTCTGGCAATCTCTGGTACAAGCAAGGTTGAGACAATTAAAACAAACCTTTTTCAAGTATGCAGTGGTTTTGAAAAATCCTGAAATTAAACCAGAGCCTGCCTAGTAAGTAACTACAGACCTATTTCTTATATTTCATTCCTTTTGAATGTTCAATTGCTGCCCCACCCACACCAAGACAAATACCTTTGTCAGTCTGTTGTTCATACCATAGCACATGGTCGCCTCGCTGAAAGTGTAAAATGACATACTATTCTTGACTCTGGTGTCGGTGCCATCCTGATTGTGTTGATGGCACTTCCTTTAACTGGTTCACATCCTACTTAAAATATAGAAGCTTACCCGTCAACATTGGCAACTTTAATTTGCACCCAGCTGGTGTCCCACTAGGTTCCATCCTAGGTCCCATTCTGTTCTCTATGTATATGTTCGCCTTTGGATTAAACGTTTAAAAAATACAACATTTTCCTTCCATTGCTATCCCAATTACACACAGCTTTATTTACTCCTGAGACTGACAGACCAGTCCACGTCTCATGAACTGCCTGTGCTATTCCAACACAGTCCTGCTAAGTGATTACATTAAGCCTTCATCTCTCTATTTAACAAATGAGGGCTATTTCTTAATTTTGTCTTCCCCAATTCAATAGCTTGTTTAGTTGAAAGCCTCTGTCTGTTTTGGTACAGGAACATGCAATAATCCAGGTTCTCCTTCTTAGCAACTTGACTCTTAGCATGTCTCCCCATTACTCAGTGTGGTGTTCATGTACGGTACACGAGCTGCATTTTATAAAGCGGTTTATCAATTATCCATTTGCCATGCCATCATGAGCAACATGGTGTTCATGTTTTTGGCCAAGGATACATCGACTTCTCGACTGAAGGGGCATCGAACCCACGACCTACAGATGAAAATAGGAGTGCACTACGTTACAGCCAAAGTCGCCCAAAAACATTCACGATGCATGCTTGCCATGTCTTTTTCGCTATGTATTTTGGTGGAATTTGTGATTATCTGTAGTGTTTCCAAAAAATCGTAAAGTCTGTCACTAGCTTAAAGTAAATACAAAACGTAATGTTCTTGCTTTCTTTTACAGAGAAATTGCTGTTTTCCTTCCAAAAGTAAAGTCATTATTCATAGAGATACATATAAGTTAGTCTGATATACATTTGCTGCAATACTCAGTGGTGATATAAGTGCACTACAGAGATTGTATGATTCATATTTGTTCTATCTTTCAGACTGGGCGAAGAGATGCGAGGGCTCTTCCTCCAGACTTCCCCCTGCGCTGGGATCAGATCTGGGCTGGCTGGGGCCAGAGATTCGGGCTACGATTCCCTCCGTCGGCGTCTCACTGTTCTGGACAGACTGGTTCACACACACGCTGTGTGGCTGCAGCTGGGCCTCAGCCACCAGGAGGCCACAGACATCCTGCAGAGCCAACCCGCTGGGGTGAGAGCACAGCAGCCACTGTGACTCCTCCACCACACTGTTTACTTAAAGCTTTTACTTTGGTGTTAACGTTCATAGTTGTTGGAACAATGACTCAAAAACGAGTTAGTATAATATAATATGATACAATAGTAACGGTATATTTTACATCATTGACTGCTTTCTCTAACAATGACAAATTAACTATTAAAACAATTGATGGGATATAACATTACACTAAAGAGGCACTAATTATGCCTTTTCAGATGTTCACTTTCCGGTAGTGTGTTATATACATTAATGTAAATGGTCTGCAAAGGCTAACATCCCTGTGTTCTCTCCAGAAGGAGTCTCTCCCCCCCCCTGCCTGAAACTCATATTGGACTCCTTTATTACCTCACATAACATAATGACATCGCTATGTAACTGTTACGCCCCACCCTTAAAAATGGCCCCATGGGGCTAACACACTTCCACCACTGACCCAAATAGAACACGAAAGACACTTTAAAATCATCAGATCCATAGGATGTATTATAACCAACACATCACATGTTTAACTATCATCCGAGGGTGAGAGGCAGAAACACAGCAGTGCTGCTGCTGCACTGGGGCTTTGAAGCACTTCCTTCTCCCGCGGCACCTCGTCTGACCCTCGTTACAGCCATGCAGCACGCCGGGTAGAGGAACCAGGGAATACATACAGCCGTAACAGTAACATTCAATCTTCTATTGGCTAGCACTCCCCTCACATTGCACGTGATAGGCTAAGGGGCAGGACATTTCCAACACATCTCTAAGTTGTTAACCAATCACAACAGAGCCGGCCAGCTAACCGATCAGAGCAGACTGGGCTCTGGTTTCAGACAGAGGGTGAACAGAGGTGCTGCAGCACAGGCAGTATGAGAACAATAAAGAGCTTGTTGAACTTTAAAGCACGGAGACGTGTCCCAGTGGAGGCACTACATACTGATATGAACCTGAAAATTAGCCTGATATGTATTGTTTGATCATTACAAAATATTTTAAATGCTATTCAATAATATATGTATTATTGTCATAGAAATAGACGGCTAATAATAGATTATGCTATCAAATTAAATAATCTTTAACCCATTCCAACAACAGAGTTAATTGAAGTGATATATTGTAGGTTAGGCCATTTGATCTAATGGAGGTAAAACATGGTCATCACATTGAATCTACTATTGCTAAGTCCTGATTGGTGCGTGAAAGCAAATGAGACAACCTTTTAATAACGGAGCGCTATTCTCTTGTACAGATAGCGGTAAGCCCAAGACAATAATCTCTTAATAGACACGTACGTCATCTGAACACATTGAATGGCGCAGTTTCTCTGTATGTTCTGATGGATACTTCCTGTCCTGGTCTGCAGTCATTCGTGGTGAGGAAGTCCACCAGCCTGCAGAGGAAAGTCATATCCCTACGTACGAACAAAGACTCTGCGGTCGCCGTCAAAGACTTCCCCGTGAAGGAGAGCCAGTACAGTAAGCCTCTGTTTATTTCTTCTCTTTGTTTGTTTCTTGGCGGCCAATCAGGTGTCTTCTTCTTCTTCTTCTTCTTCTTCTTCTTCTTCTTCTTCTTCTTCTTCTTCTTCTTCTTCTTCTTCTTCTTCTTCTTCTTCTTCTTCTTCTTCTTCTTCTTCTTCTTCTTCTTCTTGTGCTCGCACCAAATGCAGAGCGAATTTTAAATTGGACCACCGGATAATATATGTTTGTATGAAGCACACTAACGTTATTTCAGATCAGGGTAAATGAACTTTGTTTGTGTTAACCCACCACAAATCCTACAGTAAAACAACATATAAGAAAGTGTAATGGAACTGGAAAATGCATTTCCTGCAGAAAATGCGTGTGAATGCTGTAAACCAGGGGTGTCAAACTCAAGGCCCGGGGGCCAAATCCGGCCCGCCACTTCATTTGATGTGGCCCACAAGAGCTTGCAAAGAATATAATCAGTTTATTATACGGTTACGTGCCGCTTTACAGGAGCACGTTGCCCATAAACTACATGTCCCACAATGCATCTCATTTTGTGAGATGTGCACTGAAGAGACTTGCAATTATTTGCTCTAGACATCTGCTTTCAGACGCAGAGGAAATATTGTAAAATAATACATTATTTTATATATATTTATCTATGTATATTTATATAGTCTTGAAGTTACCACCGGCCCTTTGAGTGCAACCATAATTCTAATGTGGCCCGCGTCGTGATGAAATTGAGTTTGACACCCCTGCTGTAAACTGTGAACATGTGTTGCTGAATGCAGCAGAACATGCTGAATGTGTTACGAGCTGAATGGTAGCTGCTGTTAGCTACAGAGACCAAGTCAGTGCGTTGCTGAACTTAGCGGAGAAATGCAGAAAAGTGAAATGATTTGAATCCAATTGTTGCAGCTCAAATGCATTGCACTGACTTGTGTTGGAAACTTGAAAGTGAAATGTTGAACTGGAAGAGGAGGAAACATAGTGAAGAAGCTTCATATTTCAAAGAAAATGTTTTAAACAGGTATAAACAACAACACGTATAGCCTCAATGTCCTGACACAGCTGCATAAGTTACTAGTTGAATGGTCTCTGCAGCTGAAAGTAGGCTGAAGGAGTTAGATATTAAATGTAATATTAGCAACCTAAATTGTTTTATGACACATCACGATGACATTGTCTGTTACCGATGTTTTTCGATCACCAGCAGCATTTATGGAACCACTATCCTGTGTCCGCCCGTCCACAGCTTTATCTCGGAGGACTTCCTGCAAACAGACAAGAGCCAGGAGCAGGGGGGGGTGCACAAAGTGAACAGTTGGCAAAAGAATCATAAGCAATAAATAATTCTGGTCAACATGATGTTTTCTCTACATTCACCTTTCATCATCGACACAGTATTCTGGAGGCGTTGTTCTAGAGCGACAGGATTATCTTACCGAATGTGTCAGAGGCTTCAGAATACTATATCCCAACTTCTGCCTGCATGCAATTATTATATCACTACATCTTTATTCTTTGTCCTGTTTTATTTTCCGTTTCTTGAATCACAGGGTATTTCCTAAAGCTGTGATCAAAGTCGTCACTGATGTGTCTTCTCCCTGTGCCTGTATGTTGGCACCAGACTGGAAGTGCTCACAGTATCTATTGAGATGATGCTGCTGGGAAGCTCCGCCCACTGCAGCCTTTACTCTCATGTCTCTTGTTTGTTGACTATCGGTAAAGGTGTGGACTAAGGACGTCCCTTTTATTACCCGAGGACAGTCATCCGTTCTTAATAAGTCAGCGTCACTTCCAACACATGATGTCGCCCTCCATGCATCGACACTAATGTAGTCATTTAAACTGAAGCGGTTTGATTTGAGAAAGGAAGCAAAGGAATACAAATGGTTAATAAAAGTGTTCTGTGCTCTGCAGCGTTCTCCCTGATGGGGTCAGGCCTGAGCTTTGCAGACCTTTTCCGCCTGGTGGCGTTCTGCTGCATCAGCAGGTGAGTTCATAACTCGGAATGACTCATGCTCACAGAAGGACATGCAAACCCACTGATGTGCACAGTGTCTCATGTGTCGGTCTAATACATAGATAACAAGGTGACTCAACATCATCCTTCTATGAGTCATTCAACCCGGTTTGGAAAGCATAGGAACCCTCGGAGCTAGTCTGAGAACGATCACAAGTATCAAAGTAATCCAGTGATGGCCGTCGAACAGACATGATGGCTACAGTAATAACAGAAAGGACATCGAGCTAAGGACACTTCTGATGGTGCCCATTCAATCAATGGATGCTTATAATGTCACATCAACATGGTTCTTATATCTGTGGGACACTCAGGCTCCCCTCTACTCATTCAGGTTCCATCTAAATACTGTTTCATTGGTGTAGAACAGGGGTGTCCAAACTACGGCCCGCGGTCCAACTGCGGCCTATTGTCCATTTTGAATTGGCCGTCAGGAAATTGTAAGAGTATAATGGGATATGGCCCACACCTGAAACGTGTGCTTATCTTATATTGCACGTCTTAAATATATATGTAAACATATATGACACAGTAGTATTTGTGTGTTAATGTGCCCAAAGTTAAAAAAAATAATAACTTATTTATTTAACTTTACTTATTTGCATAGCAAGCTTGAAATATACTTTACTATTTCCCCTTATTATAAGCAATCTGAAGCTTTTTTTAGCTGCCAACACTTTTTGTAACAAAATAAATCAAACTTGATGGAAGGCTGTTTTCTCTCTTAAAGGATTTTAATGATCAAGAATAATGTATGTTGTTGATTATGCTTATGTGGCCCTCAGTGAAAACAGTTTGGACACCCCTGGTGTATAAACTAGGTCGCTAAATACAATACACAAAATACTTAATGTGAGTATATAGATGTATTAAATACAATCTTAAAAGTCCTCACAATCACATGTTTCTACGGAAGAAGATTAGGGCCACGTCAGAAATGTTTTGAGATCTGAACAAAAGTGGGGGTGGGGGGGGGTTTCTGAGTTCTATCTCAAAAAGGAAAATATTCACTCACATATTAATAGTATATAATATTCATAAATTATTAAAACACATACCCTAGGTTTATAAAAATATGTATTTTTTTGTATTCTAATATGGTGTGACAAAACGTAATTCCCCCCCGGGATTAATGAAGTTTTGATTGAAAAAAAATGCTGTTCCGTATTTTTCTAAATACTCAGTGTTTATTTCCCAAGAGACTATATTAATGTTTTACAGTATAACTCGAGTATATGATGTGTTTTTGTGTAGGTTTTACACAAATCATAACAAAAGCAAAGAAGGGAGTAAAAAAAGCAACAACTTTATTAAAACAAGGAAGTACAGATGTATTTTTATATCACAAAGTAAAAATAGAAATGTGTGAGTAACTATTCGATAGAACATAACGCCACTGAGGGTTAAGTGTCATTTCAACAGGATGCAATGAGCCTCTCATGATTACAACATTATGTTTGCAGGATTTGATTCCAACATTTTAGCGGGAGACACTTGTGTTATTTTAGTACACTCACTTGTTTTAGTACACTCACTTGTTTTGGAGCAGTGGCACATATTGAAATGTACGGCAGAGGATTCGGCCACATTTTAATTTAGATTTTTAGATGCGACAATAATGTTGACTTTATTCTGATAATTCTGAGAGAAAGTCAGGACAGTTTTTTTCCTCATAATTATAACTTAAATCTTACAATTCTGACTTTAGTCTCAGAACTAAAAATGAAATCATGTGTGGCCCCACGCCTCATCTGTAACTCATTTCAATTCAAACTTTTTCAGAACACACGACCCACACATTAAAGAACGGTTCTATAGTGCTGCTAGGGGTACAGTAGAAAGGTTTAAATCACTCTCTGCTTTAATATCTCCATTCATATTACTTTCATTGGTTCCTTAATATATTCACATGTGACCCTTATTTCACATGTATGTTCTTCGCCTTGTTAATAGCTCCAGTGCATACTAGTTAGGTGGTAAAGAGATTACATCCTTTACACATCTGTCAGGTAAAATGCTGCTTCGGCTGCCCTTGCCTCGGGCCTCTGGAAAGCGTGTAAAGGTTCCACAGGGAGGAAAGCAGCAGGGACACATGTCACCCTCCAGCTGTGTGGTCAAAGTCACTCAACACACCCAGGTTCAACCTCTCGTCCAATCAAGTGACTCACACACTTTTTGGATTAGGCGGTCAGCCCCGCCGTCTTTCTCTTGAATGTCCTTTTGTCCGTTTACCAGCTCTTTCTCCCTTTCCCTGGATCCTTTCTCTTAGGGACGTGTTGCCGTTCACTCTCCAGCTCCCAGAAGTCATCGCTTCAGCCAAAACATCCGCTGACCTCGAGGCGGTTGCTAAACTTGGAGCAGGTTAGTTATCTTATTTAAATGTATTAGTGCGTTAGGGATGTGCTCCTGTTGCTGCAGCTTGGGCTATGAATGGTGTGCATGTGTTCACGCTAGCAATACTACAGTCTATGCATCACGACGAGTGCAACAGATCCCAGCTTTGATGAATTCTGGACTCGGAATCAGTCTCTGAGAGTCCTGAGAACTTGGGTGATTCGTTCTGCTCTTTAAGTTTGAGTCAGGACTCAGGCGGCAGCGTTCTGAATGAGTTATAAATATGCTGTTGCCGTTATCATGAATATGTAAGACATGTGCATGAACGAGTGTCTCTAGCTCTTGTTGAGACATGAGTCTTTTCAGTCCGGCTATGTTGTATTGGTTGTAGTATGCTGATTTTGTAATAATATGGGTTTTGAAGTGTAGGTCATAGTCCAGAACTACACCAAGATTCTGATTGGCTGATGCCTTAAACATAATTTGTGTAATTATATATGATTTTGCAACAGTTGCTTTGTATAGCTCCCTCAGCCTCTTTTCAGAAAAGCCTCTGTTCAGCAAAAGAGTCTTTAACTCCACCCGACATCTGTTGTGTGTAAACATTGTTGAGTTTTTTCTTTTTTCCCCCCCGAGGTATGGCAAGTCCATTTCAACCGCCCCCCCCGCCCCCTGCCCCCTTCCATCGGCCTTCTCACAGTCTTAGCCAAAAATCATTGGACATTTTAATTCATAACATCCGAGAGTATCTCACATCTAACAGGAGCAGACATTAGTGTCTACCGGTTTTATATTGCAGGGCAAGAATCAGTTTAAATGCACTTCAGTGGAATTCTCTTTCAGCCCACTTCCCTTTCCACAGCCCACCCATTGACCCCTTTAACCTTGCGTGCTGTGACTCAGCTCTGAGCCTGCATGTATAGGTCTACATCCTACATCTCTATTCTCTTCCTGTCTTGTGTTGTTCAGTCTCTCTTTCATTCATAAAAGGCTTCTTGTTTAGTGAGCCGGCACAATGGTGCTTTGTGTCCATGAAGGTGCTCCAGCAGCCGTGCATAGTGGCGGCTGTGACGTACCCACGGCATCATCAGTGGCTGGGGGAGGTCAGACCAGAGTGCTGTTGACTCATGTGGCTCTCCACCTGGAAGGGGAGTTTGGACTAGGAGGCAGTTTGTTATCTTTTGTGAGGCATTTTAAAGGCGTGTCTTTTGTTGATAACGTTACAAGATTATTATTTGAAAGTATGAGAAGTCTGCCTGTTTAACCCACCATGGTGAACAAGTAGCTCCTTCCCCGAAACTAAACTGTATTCAGTGGTGGAATGTAAAGTACATAAGGACATTGCTTTTATTTTATTTCGTATATAATTTGAGGTAATTGTACTTTACCTGATTATTTGCAACGTGTGATACTTGTGATACCCGGCTACATTTTAAAGGCCAGTATTGTACTTTTTACTCTACTACATTTATTTGAAAGCATCAGTTATAACATTATATATTCAGATTAATAGAGAATACTTTTTTTTAATAAATACATACAATTTGTATACAAATAGGTTAAAATATGCAGCAGCAGTATACAAAGTACAATTAGCTCCCCTTTTAAGAAGCTGTGATAGACAGTATATTATTATGTTATGGGCCATTACGCATTATGAGTACTTTATGTGAGTACAGGTCATTTGAACTGTATTCACATAAATAAATAAAGAATACTGTGCATTTGTTTAACTACGAAGAGCACAATAACAAAGGTCAGTCTGACAAACATCATTTAGCTGTGATAAGTGTTTCCCACAGACATGCATGTATTACTGACAGTGTCTGATTTCCCTTCTCTCTGTGGAGGCATGACGTGCACTACGCGACACCGCAGCTTTTAGGCACGATACAACTACTTTTTCCACGTGCTGCCAATTCTTAGTTGTCACTGGAAACGGGGCCTCATTGCTCCGGGCAGTGACGTAGCCCTGCTCTCTTCAATAGACGACAGGCACTGTCGTCTATTGAAGACATGAACACAAGAATAATCATTTACACGCTAAGTGGGCGTAAGTGGACCTTGATATGAGAAAATAATAAACATTGAATTGTTGACTATGTGGCTTGTTGATGAGGATGTCTGCAGAATGAATGCACACCACTGTATTCATGGCTGTTGCTCATCACTAAACTGCATGAAAGCAGTTCTATATTTAGCAACTTGTCAATCTACTATTTTAATCACATACAGTATAATCATTGGTGGAAGAAGTATTCAGATACTGTTGAAATACTCTATTACAAATAAATGTCCTGCATTCAAAA
Source organism: Pseudochaenichthys georgianus (assembly GCF_902827115.2). NCBI lineage: Eukaryota > Metazoa > Chordata > Actinopteri > Perciformes > Channichthyidae > Pseudochaenichthys > Pseudochaenichthys georgianus. The sequence continues at coordinate 9,936,135 of NC_047517.1, read as the reverse complement.
ATCCTAAGTATTATTATCAAAATAAAGTTTAAGTATAAAAAGTAAGAGAAGTAATTCTGCAGAGAAAATCACCTCCATATGTGAGATATTATTATATACGTATAACATGTTTAGATAATGTGGTTGCATCAGGTAGAATGTTACTCTTCTACACAAAGTTCTTTCACGAAAAATGATTGACTTTTAATAATTTATTTGATAATTATTTTTTGTAGCTTGCACAGTTAGTCCACTGGTTTAAAGCTCTGAAAAGTAGCTAAAGAACTTTAATACATGTAGTGGCGTAAAATACAGTATTTCCCTATAATTGTAGTAGAGTAAAAGTATAAAGTAGCATTCAATTGAAATACTTAAAAGTGAAGTACTTAGTCATTTACTACCAATGCATATATTTCAATCAGGAGAGACGTGATGTATGAAATACATGTGTATTACTGGGACGCCTGATATGAGGGAGTAGTGATTGACGGATTACTACAAGTGAATGAAATGATGTTTGGCGATTAGGCCCCGGTTTGCAGGATGATCATTCAGGAGGGGAAAACCGCTCCGATGAACCCCCACAGAAGTGAAGTATGAAGTACTGAGATGTGAAGCATTTCCTCCCTTACGGGCTGACTGTGGAGATCTGTGGATGAATGAGAGATTAACACGGGAACATGATGAGAATGCTGGAATCGCTGCCGGGCTTACGTGAACGCCAGCCATGGGTTAATGCCTGGCGTAGCGGGGTTAACATGGCGCAGGCCCACTGGCCGCAACCTGCACTCGCAGGGTTAAACGTGACGCAGACCCGGAGGTCACGACCTGACGTGCAAAGTTAAACATGACACAGTGACACGTCTACATGCTGGTGTGCTCTGAAACTCATCTGTCCTTCCTCCTCATCCTCATCCCGGCCTACAGGTTTAAAATCACCTGGAAGCTTCGGCATGTTTTGTAACAGCTGCTTGTCTCCAAACTCCTTTTCCCTCAACAATTTCCTTTCCCGAGCGCCACTCTCAAACTTTGTCTTCTCTGACATTTTCTCCTAAACAACCTTCATCTGTCACTCAATCACTCGCAATTTGAATAAGTCACATGTGAAACATATTCTCATTCTGATTGGCTGTTAAGTGGTGCCCACTGACTGTTTCGGAGTCATCTCTGAAATCCATCGATCTGATTGATTAGCGGAGCAAATGATCAAAATACTACGGAGGGAAGATATTTTCGTTTGGATTACTGGTCTGGGGGAAGCTCACGAGTGTGTGTGTTTGTGTAATTTTGCGTTTGTGTGTATTGTGTTTGTTTCCCGGGGAAAACCCTCACGAGAAACACCGGCTGTTGTTGTGCCTGCTGTGACGTCAAGTTACTCCGTTCTCCGCTTGTAATTATGCCGAAGCTTCAAAGTTGTATTTATCATCTGAATTTGCCGAAACAAGTTTAATATTCTGAAAGCCAAGACTTTGTTTATTTGAAACCAGATGAAAACAAACTGTAACGGACCCTGCCGTGTTATCTATGATTACTATACGCCTACCTTCATAATGTCAGCTGGAGGGAGGGGGAGTGAGTGGCGAGGGAGAGCTGTCATCTTCCCTTTACAAGCTTCAAAAATGTATTTATCGTGTTATTTTGGAAATAAAAGTTTCATATTCTGAAAGCCAAGACTTTGTTTATTTAACATTTTAAAAAAACACCCGGAAAAAAAAAATATATATTTGAATTTATTTATTTTTGTATTGGCTCGTGATAGGCCCCCGATCTCCGTAGGCCCCTGGGCTTCAACCCAGGTCAGCCCGTGCATTAAGGCGGCCCTGCCGACTGGGGAACGCCGCCTGTAGCTTAATGCGCAAGACTGCGGAGCTGGTGAATATATGCCTGGAGCTGGGCCGAAGCCCTGCTGCTGCTTGTGCGTTGACGCCTGAAATGACGACTGACAGAGAGGGAAGAGCAGATTTAAAGGGGCAGCGGGTGCGCTGATTGGCTCGCTGGGGAGTAACGCCCCCGATCACTCATTGGGAGAGGAGAGAGTATTGAAATGACGTGTAACACCAGAGGATTGGTCTTTCTCATTGAACTTGCGCTAAGCTTCATTAGTATCCAGTATTTTCATAATAAACCTTTACATATCCTTACATAACAAGATATTAAACTCGACAGCTGTCAATAGGGAACAAGCTGCAAAGTTAAACAAGTATATGTTGGTTTGATGATCTCCCTTTTTTACTGTAATTCTTCCACAAGCCTTGTCAGTAATATGAATGCCAACTGTGCATGAAGCAAAGTGAATGACTGCATGTCTTGTCTTGCATAAGCTCTCTATCATTGGCTGCAGTTCAGCTGTCGTGGTAATGTGTTTGAGTTTCCCGTAACTTAACCTTGACCTTCCCAGATCTCGACCAACCCAACCAAACCACATTCATTCAAGTGTACGAGTGTGTGTTTGAACAGCCGCTCATTACATAACGTGTGTATGCTAAACAGGTGACTCCAAGTAATTACACAAAACTAGGCGTCTAAAGAAAACATTATGAAATATATGTATTCAAAAGGATGACCTAGTATCCAGATGTATTCATTGTCCAGACAATTGGATTATACATGCATGTTCTGTGTGTCTGACAGAGGGCATGACGGGCAGTAGAATCTCCCTAGCTGGATTCAAACCGGGTCCTCCGCACAGTGACCTCATTCCTCAACCTCATGGCCAGCTCTGTTGTGATTGGTCAACTGCTTGGAGATGTCCCGCCCCTTAACAAATCACCACAATGTGTTGGATAGGAGAAAAGCGAGTGTTGTCACGATGTCATGGAAGTAAACAAAGGAGTTCAAGGGAGGGGGTTTCAGGCAGAGTGTGTGGGGGAGGAACTCAGGGATGTTAGCCTTTGCAGAGCGACATGCACAACACATATAATACACACTACAGGAACACCTCAAAAACATTATAGAGCCTTTTTTTAATCCTTCGACGTAATGTTAAAAAAACAGTATCATAATCAGATCATGTCATCCTGTAAAAGGGAGACGATAGTTAGAGCAAACAAAAGTAGTTTATAAGGACAGTAAACATGTTTTGGTTTGTCAGACAGAGTGCACGTGAGAGAACGAGAGACATCAACACGGCACCAACTGAAAGGGAGGGGTCGAGGGAGGGAGGCGGGATCACTGAGCTAACAGCCGGCCCACACACGCATTCACAGGAGTGAGTCATAACACAGACTGAACATGGGTGAGCCAGAGAAGCCAGTCGAGTTTCAGCTTGTAGACACTCTCACTTGAACAGGATCAGAACTGTACGGAGAAGTGCTCCTGAAGTGGAATCAACAGCTCCTCTGTGTGCGCTCACAGTGAGTATTGTTGCTCTGCTCTCTGCTGTCTGTGTGAAGGAGCTGCTCTGAGTCTGGTACTACTTTTCCTCAAGCCGCATTGTTCCCCTCTGGTTGTGTCTGTCTTGTTTGGCTCTGTCTGGTACAGCTTGGACTCTAAAGGTTTCCCATATTCTTGTTACAGTAGTTCAGTGCTATTCGACTCTTTCTCCCAGACGGGCCGAGCCTCGTTCTGCAAAAGTAAACGGCAGTGATTTTGCACAGAGCAGCATTTAGAGGGTTTGTGTGGTTTTAAATTGCAGGGCTTTTATTGAGTCATTGGGAGTGGATGAGCAGGCAAATTATAGCTGGCAAGTTCAGTTTATGTTGCTGCCGCTCACTGTAGTATCATGTCACATGTATGAGAATGGTAATATTTATATCTGCAATTGTATGATTGGGAATTGTTTTTTTAAATGTTTTTAATTAGCCTCGTCAAGAAACCTAGAAACACTATTCTACACATTTGTATCATGATTTGTAACCTATTGCAATGTTTTATGCACTTTCCCTGACAAACAAATACATACATACATTTAGTATGTATGTGTAAAACGTCTATGCGATTATCAGGTTACACATAACATCAGGGGACAAAAGGGGCCGTGTCCTTGTTGATATGGCTACTACTCTACTTGGACTGTATTAGACTACAGAAAAAGAATACCATCATTTTGTTTCTTAAGGCTAAGCAAACCAACAAAAGATGCCTAATCAGCTGACTGTACTATACAGTCCAGATAATGGTTAGTTACCGATAAATGCGCTTTTACATCTCCAATTTGTTCGCCTTCAATAGTGAGGGCAATTCATGCTTTTCAAAATGATCCTTGTTCTACTGAAAGTAACCGGAATAGCTGTGAACAGAAAAGGAGGTCAGATAATATGTTCAGTTGTAAGTCAGCATCGTTGGGTCTGAAGAGTTTTAACATGTTTACATTCTGGAGATGCAGAGTTAAAAAAAAAGTGATGTTAACAAAACGTTGCAGTAAATGTAGCACTTAAGCTGCGTTCACAAGATAGATGGTAACGGGTCTGTGCTGACGTTGCCTTCGTGTTCCTATGGAGGGGTCTGTGCCGGCCCACTAGGATATTTTATTGTCGCCGAGCTCCACAATCAAAGTTCAAATTACGTAATCTTCGACCTCGTTTAACGCGGACTATCAAAGCCCAACCCTTCAGATGTCAGCTGTATGTAGCGCCACAAGCTAGCAGGGGAGGGAACCTATAAGCAAAACTTCACTAGCTGTTTTCAAGGCGAGGCCCAATCTTGAGGTGATCAAAGAGCAAACGGTGCATCTCGTGAATGCATCTTTTCAGGTTGCACCCCACCCTGTCCAAATGATTTACACAGCGTGTTTCTCTCACTCTCTCACACAGGCTTCTGGGATTCTCAGTTGTGCCACAGGAGTAAGGACTCAGTCTTTTTGTCAGGAATAGCTGCTCCCTCTTCCCAGACACCGGTCTCCTTGGCGACCACCCCAGGGCGCCCTCGACTTCGAACTCGCACCCCTTCAGAGCTTGATTGTTGCCAGTCCAACGGAGCACTTTGCTTCATCAACCCCCTCTTCATCAAGGTTCACCAACCAGATGGTGAGGACAGCACCACTTCACGCCCCTCTGGTACAGCAAAGGGAAACCAGAGGGAGGAACCCGTTGGCGACAGCCTAGAAACCAACAACAAGGACCCTCAACATCATCCGCAGGTCTCAGATCAGGCAGGTCAAAGCAACCCTCAGAGTCTTGATAGGAACCCAAAGCTACAGGACCACAACAGCCCAACCAGCAGCAGCATTCAGAAACTAAGTAGGTCCCCACCTCCACGTCCACCCCCACCTCAAATTGTGCCGCACATATCAGCCCCTCCAATCCGACAACGCAGTATGCCAGAAAAGATCGCCTGGATCAACTTCCCGAAGGGGAAGGGGGAAGAGAGGGGCAGCAGCCTCCTTTCCCGCCTGGGCTCTTCCCTCAGCATCAGCCCCTCGTCCTCCCCTCCCAAGAGACTCAGCATCAGCTCCCCCATTTCCATCCCCCGGCCCTCCCTGCCCATGACTCTGCAGTCTCTTTCCTGCTCACCACGTCAGGCTAAGGCCTCACCGTCGTCTAGCCATGAAGAGGCCCAATGCCACTTGGCGCTGGAGGACCAGACCATTGAGAAGGCCGTCATCAGGGCCAGACTCTCTCAGCGTAATGCTAACAGAAACCCCCCCCTGGACTCCAGCAGTCCTCCAGACCCTTCAACAACAAGCAAGCAGGCAGATGTGCCAGGAGCAGAAGAAGAAGAAGCAGGTGAGGAATGCAGCGGGGGCGGCCAGCGTCTGAGCGACATGAGCCTTTCCACCGATTCCTCAGACTCTCTGGACTTCTCTCAGTCTTCAGTCTTCTTTCTTCCTCCTCTGCATGATCCCAGTCCCCCCACCATGGCTGACTTTGACACCCACCTCCCCCTCTCCATCCCACCATCCCACCTGCCTTACTCCAGCATGGAGGAGGATGACGATGATGATGACGAAGACGAGGATGAAGAGGAGCATGACTATGGTGTCAGTCTTGAGAGCGACCAGGACCAGGACCAGGACCAGGACTTGACCATGGTGCCACCAGGCCACCGCACGAGGCGCCGCCCCAGTGCCGGCGCTTTGGTCCTGCAGAGGGCCCTGCGAGGGCATCTTCGCAAGATGAGTGGAGTGTTCAACTCTCTGCTGACGCCCGAGAAGAGGGCCATCCGCAGGGTGGTGGAACTGTCAAGGGATAAGAGCTCGTACTTCGGCTGCCTGGTCCAGGACTACCTGAGCTACATGAGCGAGGGTGCGGGCACCCAGGCTTGGCAGGGCTACGCCTCTGGACTGGAGCTGCTGCAGACTCTTCGTCAGTTCATTACTCAGATGAAGAGCTACCTGAGACAGAGCTCCGAGTTGGAGCCACCGATCGAGAGCCTCATTCCCGAAGACCAGATCGGTGAGTCCCAGATAATTCACCTTTTCATGATCTTTTTCTGCTGTTTGGTCCGTTTTATATTCATAGGAAGTGTGACTGATTGATGTTCTTGTGGAAAATATGAACACAATGACAATGTCAGAGAAAGCTTGCTGATATAGCAATTTCACTTCACTATTTTAGCAGTGACTTCATCGGAACACTTGTCCTCGTGTGTTCCAGTGTTTTTATGCATGCAATCGCTTTTTCTTTTTAAATATCCATCCTTTATTGCATCGAACAATACCATGACAACAACATGAAAGGGGGACCAGACACAACCGCATAGAAACGTACCAGCACACACACACCTGCCGGAAGAGCAGTCTGAATCATTGAGGCCAAGACGCAGAGGCTGGCCAGAGCAGCATGTCAACAGAGAGCACAAAGAGGGTGTTATCTCAGGACCGCTGGGGGTGTTTCTACTGGCCCTGCTCACATAGTTTAGCACAAGGCTATAATTATGTTATTGTTAAACCTTAACTGGGCGTTTGTGTTGCTTTGGGAGATGATTGTGTAATTTGTAATGCATTTATAAGCAGCTAACTATGAACATATTACCAGCAGTATAGGGATGCCTGTTTTGCAAGGCAAGAACATTGCCTTGTTACGGTCTATAAATACTTTATTCTGCACCACCATTTCTGGCTCATGTTAACACTGTAGACTTCAGTCACATTTAGAGAATGATGGCCTTCAATTGGATTGACACTTACAGATAATAACACACAAGTTGAAAATGATAGAGAGATTTCAACTTTTATTTTTGAATGACCTATATTAATAGCAACGGTTCTAAAAGAATAGAGTTCCTTGTTTTCCATTCATCCAGCACGGCTAGACTCTCCACGGCCAGATAGTCTGAGACGGCCCCATGTCAGGAAGCTCTGTTTGTGGTGCTTCACAAAGTGTCCTTCAAAGCATCAACAGCTGGATAGCTCCTAAGGAAGGATCTGTCAAGGACCTTTGAACCCTAGTCAAAATAATAGATGGTGATTATCATCGATGTTCCTTTTTACCAAGGTTTTCTTAATCAGGCTCTTTGCTTTAAAAAAATGGGGCATTTGAGTCTTTACCGCACCGATGGACCGATCATCCACTGCTTTCTTCCGTCAACAACAAACACTTGTTATAATAACTGGCTTGGAAGAATATATAAAACAAGTTTAAGCAAAAAGCCCCATGGAAACTGGCAGAAGATCATGCTTATCATGACATTATTTATATTGTCTCCAAACACTCACCGAATACATCCAATTGCATTTCCGAGGGATATTCACCCTCTTTTCTCAGATGAGTGAATACAATAGTAATGCCCCCAAACAAAGTTGTGACATAACGTTTATTTGCCACAGGAACTCTCTGTTGGAGAGGCAGGAATCTCTTAGTCAGAAATCTGATGACTTATTTCCGTGCTATTCCCAAAGTGTTTCTTGCTCTCACTCAACTCCTGAATATGTGTGTAGTATTACCCGGCCAATTGAGCAATTTTATTTCTCTGAATGTTTGTAAGGCACGTCTGCACGAGATGCTTTCTGACACTATGGGTGTTTGTAAGTGTTGGTGAATATGTAATTATGATGTCCTCTATTGTTTGTTTTTATGTTTCATGTGGAACTAAATTGATGCAGGTCTCCCTTGTAAAAGAGATCCATGATCTCACGGGACCTATCTGTCTAAATAAAGGTTTGAAATGAAATGTACTCATGCTGGCAATACAACAAGCCTTGGTATTTATCTCAAACAACACAATTGATTTTCTTTGATATGGCTGAACACTAAGGTGATTTGTACGTAGCCTTCCTGTATCCTATAGAAATATAATCTGCAGTTGTCCCATTTTGAATTAAACAGTAGGTGTGGAGAGCACATGTGGTCCATATTATTGCACAAATAGCAGTCATTTGTCGGCCAGCATTCCTCTCTTGCTATATTTTATCTAACAGTTTATATTTTCCATTTATAAGTGATACATAATAGCTCTTCCTCTTGACTGGAATAAGCGATTGGTCCATTTCATGCAGTTGAAGGGTACACCCTAATGAAACACCAAACTCACTCTTATGGGTAAAAGCAGTGAGCCTGAGGAGAGAGAAACCTGGGTAATCAAAGACATTATCTCTGACTGGGCTTTAAGTTTGCTTCTTAAACACACCACATTGTATTCGGCTGTATTTCCTCCCAGAGGCATTCATGTCTACTACTTATGGATAGATAATGAAACTCCGTTCTCCAAAACCCCTATTCCAACTAACATATAATAATTAAGGGGAAAAGAAACCACATAAACGAGAGGCCGGATGTGGTGGAAGTTCTTGATTTCCATGTTGGTCTCCTGTAGTAGAACCATAGTCCCCTTGTTTTTGATGGGGATCTTATCAATGATGTTGATCTTCTAGGCGGTAGTAAGGCCTTCAACGTAGAGCGTAACACTAGAGATGCAGTATCAGCAGGCCTTGGCATTTAGCAGCATCCCTACAGAAGATGTTGAAAGACTCAAGCAGCCTTTGCTACTTTTCCTTATCAATGCAAGGACCTAAATGGGTGCAAAGGCTATTTTAGGATGTACCTTCTCGAAGCAGGAAGTGAGCAAAGTGTGTATCAGGAGAGGTCCTTGGTTCAATGACAGCTCAGACCGTGACTCCTCTCTTTCTGATTACGACAGGCTATGTTTACTCCTAAAGACAGTTGGGCTGCTCGATTATGGCAAAAATCATAATCTCGATTATTTGGGTCAATAATTGATATCAGGATTATTAAAAACGATTATCCATTTACCAGTGGCGGCTGGTGGAAAATATTTTTGGTGGGGCTATTGATAGAGTGAGTAAAAACATTTTTTTTGGGACAAATGACCCCTTAAATTAGGACTTCTGGTGATGTAATGGCGCGTTTCCAGTGCAGCGTGGAGCTCGCTTTAATGCTGCGTTCAGACCGGACGCGATGCGAATATTCGCTTCGCTCTAAACGCTCCTATCGCATCGCTCTAGTCGCACCGCAGCTGCCAGCTGTGTTTACTCGCATCAGTCAAACAAGACGCGCTGGCTCGGGAGCTACAACAACATGAACATATTTTACCGTGATTAAATTGTAATACACGTTTCTAAATGATGCCGACGTAACAACATACTGATACCAGTTAGTAAAAACCATGAATTAATGCTTTGACAAGTCTGCAGACAGACGGCAGGCGAAAAACCTTTTAGAATGCTTGTTCCCTGAATGGAGCTTGGCTAAGCTAACGTTATATATGCTCCGACCGTCCACACTCACAACAACGGCCTACAGACATAAATAAACCAGCGACTGTATTCTCCATGACACAGACAGTCTGTGGTTTGTACTTGTTTAACTTTTGTCTAGTTTCTGAACAGATCGTATCTGTCCCCGGCTGTTTGAAGAGCAAGCATGTGAAACAACAGATAGCATTTACCTGTTTGCATCCAGCTAGCCATGTGAGAAGCCTTGTTGATACGTTTTGTCTTTTTCACGAGCCTGCTGTGATATATACAAATCGGGTTGGTCCGGTCCAAGGTCTTTTAGTATCAATTTATCTCCCAAACTTCTCCTTTCAAAAGGATTGGAGAGTAGCTCTTGGGCGGACCGAGGCTCCGGCGACTCCACCTGCACACCATTCTCATCCAAATACTGCGTCACCTTGGTTACTCACGAGTCTAAAAAACAAATCACGTCAACGCACGTAAGCAACATGGGCGCCAACGTGAGCGCCCACGTGACCAACATATTTGACGGCGCTGATTGGCTGAAATTATGTTTCGGCGGCACAGTTTACTATTGAGACTTTTGCAACCTGCTGGTTGCTGCTGTTTCGTTCGGGGGCTCTGCCCCGTAATGATAAACTAATGCCATGGGCAAGGCCAGGCAGGAAACAGGTGACTTTAGACATCGTAACACAATTTTAAACGAGATTGTATTGTAGATTATACATTTTTGTGATACTAATTGTATGATATTTACCTTGTTCATTAAAAATTAAAATATAAAATATATTTTTTTTTTAAATATATTTTTTTTAATTTAATATTTATTTTTATTTTTTATTTTGTATCTGGCAAGAGGTGGGGCGGCGCCCCTAGCGCCCGCCGGCCGCCACTGCCATTTACTTAGAACACATCCATTTATTGAAAAAAATTGAACAGTTTGTTTTTAAAAGTTGATTACCCTGAACTTTAAGTATAATTGAACTGAAAAAAAAAAGAAGTTTTTATTTAGATTACGTTGTTTTCATAATCGTTGCAAGCCAAAATCGTAATTGCGATTAAAATACCATAAATTGAGCATCCCTAAAAGACAGTCCTAGTCTACATGCCTTTGCCATTCTATGTGGTATGGTATAGCATTTATTTAGTTATTTAGTTTTTCTTTGTTTGATTTAATGAAAAGGGTCACTTCATTTGTTTTACATTTATTTTATTATTTTTTGTTTATTGACTGAGTTCATTAACAGCTGTACTTCACTCATAATACAAACTCGTGTTTTTACATAAAACACAAAAGAGAAATAAAGGACAAAAATTACATATAAATAAAGAATAAAATCAAAATAATGGAAATAAAAAACACAAATATATTGAAAGATACATTAAAGCTAATTAGATGTGAATGATATTCAGAGGACTACATGTGTAGGTATGTGATGTTTCTTTACTCTCCAGCACACAGGACATCAAAAATAGATTTTCAATTTCAGTTTCAATAATTGGGAAAATTCCTCGGCCATAACGGCATCCATCCCCACCCGCACCAATCACCGGACCTGGGGGGACAGAGCCTTCTCCCTCTGGAACTCACTCCCCCAACCCATCAGAGACTGCACTGACCTCACCACCTTCAAAGAACTCACAAAAACTCACCTCTTCAATCTGGCTTTTAATGTGTGATTATTTTTGTATTATTTGACTTTAACTTTAACTATATATTTATTTGTTGTTCCTTCCTTTTCTTTTCCCTTCACTATATCTGTAAAGCGTCTTTGAGCACCTGTAAAAGCGCTAACAAATTAAATCTATTATTATTATTAAATGTTTATTTATGACGTGGAACGTCACCTCTCTGGGGGGGAAGGAGCCGGAGCTTGTGCGGGAGGTGGAGCGGTACCAGTTGGATCTGGTTGGGCTCACCTCTACGCACAGCGTCGGCTCTGGAACCTTACTTCTGGATAGGGGTTGGACTCTATTCTTCTCCGGAGTTGCTCAAGGTGTGAGGCGCCGGGCGGGTGTGGGGATACTCACAAGTCCCCGGTTAGGTGCTTCGTTGTTGGAGTTTACCCCAGTGGACGAGAGGGTCGCCTCCCTACGCCTGCGGGTTATGGGGGGGAAAACTCTGACTGTTGTGTGTGCTTATACACCCAACAGCAGTTCAGAGTATTCGGCCTTCTTGGAGACCCTGGAAAGAGTCCTGTATGGGGCTCCTGAAGGGGACTCCTTAGTCTTGCTGGGAGACTTCAACGCACATGTGGGCAATGATGGAGACACTTGGAGGGGCGTGATTGGGAGGAACGGCCCCCCTGATCTGAACCGGAGTGGTGGTTTGTTACTGGACCTCTGTGCTAGTCATGGATTGGCCATAACAAACACCATGTTCGAACATAAAGATGCTCATAAGTGTACGTGGTACCAGAGCACCCTAGGCAGAAGGTCCATGATCGATTTCGTTATCGTATCATCGGACCTGAGGCCGTATGTTTTGGACACTCGGGTAAAGAGAGGGGCGGAGTTGTCAACTGATCACCATCTGGTGGTGAGTTGGGTCGAGTGGCGGGGGAAGCCTCTGGATAGACCTGGTAAGCCCAAACGTGTAGTTCGGGTGAACTGGGAACGTCTGGAGGAGGCCCAAGTTCAGGAGGCCTTCAACTCACACCTCCGGCGGAGCTTTTCGGGCATTCCTGTGGAGGTTGGGGACATTGAACCAGAGTGGTCGGTGTTCAAAGCCTCTATTGCCGAAGCCGCGGTGGGGAGCTGTGGTCTCAAGGTCTTAGGTGCCTCAAGGGGCGGTAACCCTCGAACCTCCTGGTGGACACCGGTGGTCAGGGAAGCCGTCCGACTGAAGAAGGAGGCCTTCAGGGATTTGTTATCCCGGGGGACTCCCGAAGCAGTTGCAAGGTACCGACAGGCCCGAAGGGCAGCAGCCTCATCCGTGGCCGAGGCAAAGCAGCGGGTGTGGGAGAAGTTCGGAGAAGACATGGAGAAGGACTTTCGGGCGGCACCAAAGTTGTTCTGGAAAACTGTCCGACACCTCAGGAGGGGGAAGCAGGGAACCATCCAAGCTGTGTACAGTAAGGATAGGACGTTGTTGACCTCAACTGATGGAGTGTTGGGACGTTGGAAGGAACACTTTGAGGAACTCCTGAACCCGACAACTCCGCCCTCTATGTTAGAGGCAGAGCTGGAGTATGACGGGGGATCAACGCCAATCTCCCGGGGGGAGGTCACTGAGGTCGTCAAACAACTCCACAGTGGCAAAGCCCCGGGGGTGGATGAGATCCGGGGGTGGATGAGATCCGGGGGTGGATGAGATCCGCCCGGAAATGCTGAAGGCTCTGGGTGTTGAGGGACTGTCATGGTTGACACGTCTCATCAACGTTGCGTGAAAGTCGGAAACGGTACCGAAGGAGTGGCAGACCGGGGTGGTGGTCCCCCTTTTCAAAAAGGGGGATCAGAGGGTGTGTGCCAATTACAGAGGCATCACACTACTCAGCCTCCCCGGGAAAGTTTACTCCAAGGTACTCGAAAGGAGGGTCAGGCCGATTGTCGAACCTCAGATTGAGGAGGAACAATGCGGATTCCGTCCTGGTCGTGGAACGACGGATCAGCTTTTTACTCTCGCAAGGATCCTGGAGGGGGCCTGGGAGTACGCTTATCCGGTCTACATGTGTTTTGTAGACTTGGAGAAGGCGTATGACCGGGTTCCCAGGGAGTTACTGTGGGAGGTGCTGCGGGAGTATGGGGTGAGGGGGTCTCTACTCAGGGCCATCCAATCTCTGTACTCCCAAAGCGAGAGCTGTGTCCGGGTCCTCGGCAGTAAGTCGGACCCATTTCCGGTGAGGGTTGGCCTCCGCCAGGGCTGCGCTTTGTCACCAATCCTGTTTGTAATATACATGGATCGGATTTCGAGGCGTAGTCGTGGGGGGGGGGGTCTACAGTTCGGTGGACTAAGGATTGCACCACTGCTTTTTGCAGATGATGTGGTTCTGATGGCTTCATCGGTCTGCGACCTTCAGCACTCACTGGATCGGTTCGCAACCGAGTGTGAAGCGGCTGGGATGAGGATCAGCACCTCCAAATCTGAGGCCATGGTTCTCAGCAGGAAACCGATGGACTGTCCACTCCAAGTAGGGAATGAGTCCTTACCCCAAGTGAAGGAGTTCAAGTATCTCGGGGTCTTGTTCTCGAGTGAGGGATCAATGGAGCGTGAGATGGGCCGGAGAATCGGAGCAGCGGGAGCGGTATTGCAGTCGCTTTACCGCACCGTTGTGACGAAAAGGGAGCTGAGCCGGAAGGCAAAGCTCTCTGTCTACCGGGCCATTTTCGTTCCTACCCTCACCTATGGTCATGAAGGATGGGTCATGACCGAAAGAACGAGATCGCGGATACAAGCGGCCGAGATGGGTTTCCTCCGCCGGGTGGCTGGTGTCTCCCTTAGAGATAAGGTGAGAAGTTCGGTCATCAGGGAGGGACTCGGAGTTGAGCCGCTCCTCCTTCGCGTCGAAAGAAGCCAGTTGAGGTGGTTCGGGCACCTAGTTAGGATGCCACCTGGGCGCCTCCCAAGGGAGGTGTTCCAGGCACGTCCAGCTGGGAAGAGACCAAGGGGTAGACCTAGGACCAGGTGGAGGGATTATATCTCTTCGCTGGCCTGGGAGCGCCTTGGGATCCCCCAGTCAGAGCTGGTTGATGTCGCCAGGGAAAAGAAAGTTTGGGGCTCTCTGCTGGAACTGCTACCCCCGCGACCCGACCACGGATAAGCGGGAGAAGATGGATGGATGGATGGTTTATTTCAAGCTATAATTGCCATTACCGAAAAGACGAGAGGATGTTTGTATCAAGCGGGAAGAGGCTGTGCTGTTGCCAGCAGTGTGTGTTTGTGTCAGATTGCCTGCTTGAGCTGACCTCGACTGATAAGACGCCTGACTTCTCTGTGTGTCCTACCGTCTGTCTGTTGATGCAACACACGAGAGACTGTGCTGTAGGCTGGGAGCTCGCAGTCCAATGCACACGGATCAGAATTCACTTTGAAGCCAGAGCAGGTCACAGGGGTCAACATTCCCTCCTGCAGAACAAGCCTGAAAGATACACAACTTTACTTTGAGCAATCTAATGTGTATGTACGGAAAATTTGAATTTTCCACCGTGAGAATCTCTTAAACAGCCTCTTTATGCCCAGAGTGAAGAATGTTGGCCCTGTTCATAATGACTGTAACAGACTGTCGAGTAAATGTTGAGCTTGAGGAAAGTGTTATGAAATAAATAAACAGTTCATAGAGTATAAGGTGCATACGGAGCATGTAAGACCTCAGGTTAGTCGTTTCTACCATGGTTCAGGCCCTGTACTGTTTCCCACGGCAACAACTTGTTCTTTTAATTTTTTTAGAAAAGAATCTGCTCCATCTTTAAAGTAACCTTTCAAGCGTTTTCGTCCCAACAGCAACAAGCTTTAAGTTGTCAAATGTGAATACTTGCAATGTTTCTCAATTTTTTATTATAGTACATTTTTTTATAATTTCAACTGATGGCGGAAAAAAACAACACATTTAAACTTTAAGTGGCTCCTATTGTAGACATTGTCTTACCATCGTTTTCTTACTTTCAAAATAATGTGCAGATGAGAGAACAAGTGTTAGTGGCAGCTGAGTAATATTGAGATTTGAAAGAAAAAGCTGTTTGTCTTACATTTGTATTCTTTGTATCTCTTTTTATTCTTATCCCTCACAAAGAACTTTGAGAGTTAACATATGTTTTCTTCCTTGGAACAGAATACATGTGTTGTATTTAAAAATGTGTTCCGTAACATCGTTGTATTCTCTCTCAGTGAAAGTGGACTAATGTGACTTCTCATTCAGTAGTTTCAGTAACACTTAGGGCAGGGGTGTCAAACTCAATTTCATCGCGGGCCACATCAGCATTATGGTTGCACTCAAAGGGCCGGTTGTAACTATATAAATATATAAAATAATGTGTTATATTACATTATTGCCCCTGAATTGGATTATTATCGGATAGGATAATGACTTAGTAATTAACTACGTCTGAAAGCAAATAATTGCAAGTCTCTTCAGTGCGCATGTCACAAAGCGAGATGCATTGTGGGACATGTAGTTTATGGGCAACCTGATTCTGTAAAGCGGCATTTAATCATATAATAAACATATTACATTCTTTGCAAGCTCTTGCGGGGCCGCATAAAATGAAGTCGCGGGCCGGATGTGGCCCCCGGGCCTTGAGTTTGACACCCCTGATTTAGGGGATGTCACAGGGAATTGTATAGGATCGGAAGATGTTTGATTCCAATCAGAAGTTAAAGAAAGGGCCATCCTGGAATACTAAGATTATCTATCAAAGCCAAACAATTCCACTCAATCTTCTGAAGATAACAGAAACCATACCGGATCAACGCGCTGGTTGCCCCAGTAACTGGCAACTCTTTATCAGTATGCAGCGGTGCATGAGGAAGTGAGACGTCTCTCTCGTATCTGCAGGTATCAGTAATGTGGGTGAGGAACTTTCTTTTCCAGTAAGAGCGCAAGGGAGGGGGAATTCATAAACTCACGATGACCGACTTGTTACAGGCAAAAGCTGGACGCGATCATTCTTTAATGGAAAGTAGAATCTGTGTCTGCAGAAAGAAAAAAACAAACTGCTGACATCATCCGGTTTTCGAGGAGAATCAGCACACATGCCCAGAGCGTGCAGACATGCTCCTTACTCAGCAGTGCTGCGGTCTGCATCCCCCGCGCTGCGTTGTGTTCAAAGCTGCTGTTGCCGCTGGCTGGGCCGATTCACACCCACAACACAAATGAACTATGAGTGTTTACATATGGGGACCAGTGAGAGTGGGTATCACACGTGACCATGCTGGTGACTGTGGCTGTCCTCTGGGAGCTGGGAAACATGACTGATAGTGGAATGTGATGTTTACCTTGACCTGGTGTTTGAAAGGAAATCACCTCACACTCGACAGATAGACATAATAAACATGCTACTGAATACTAACACATAAAGAAAGACAATTCAAGGTCAGACAAATGGCTTTCCGTGCTTCTCCTCAGAGGTGCTTATACAAATAGGTATACATCTTTGGACTCTTCAACAATGTTGTTCACTAGCAAATATATATGTCAGTTAAAGGGTTAATAGCACTGATGTGTGTGTGACGGGGTTCTATGTGTCCGTTGGAAACATAGGCTTAGTCGGTTGTTTTAAGCTCCAAAACTTTATTTATACAGCAACAAAAAAATATATATACTGTTTGACAAAAGTGAAACAGTACAACTCAAACAAACTAACTAGGTTGTCTGTTACTCGTGGAGTAGACACAGTCCAGCCGTTGCCTTCACTGCAACAATCTCCCGAATGACACTTCCATGACACCGTCCCTTCTGAACCCATAGCCCCCCCCCACGGGCTTACCGTCAACCGGTTACACAATTAACTCAAACCACATTGTCAACATAGATGTAATCCCCCACACATGCACAGGTTAACTACCTCTTAGCACAATCATTCCCCACGATTAATAAACGCAAAATAAATAATAAATGGCACGGTTCATGACATCCGGAAGTGATGCGCCTCCGTCTTTTCCACATTCCCTTTGCTGGGGAGACGATAAACAAGTGTAGACTCACAAGCGTGCACTTATGGTCGCGCGACAGAAAGGAACGTTTTAGTGATGATTTAACCTGATGTATTGACGGACGGAAGAGAGCAGGAAATGTTTGGTGTGTGTGTGTGTGTGTGTGTGTGTGTGTGTGTGTGTGTGTGTGTGTGTGTGTGTGTGTGTGTGTGTGTGTGTGTGTGTGTGTGTGTGTGTGTGTGTGTGTGTGTGTGTGTGTGTGTGTGTGTGTGTGTGTGTGTGTGTGTGTGTGTGTGTGTGTGTGTGTGTGTGTGTGTGTGTGTGTGTGTGTTGGCTGTCAGTGGCGGAGTCAGCCTCTCCACAGTGTGTCAGAGGAAGGGGAGAAGAAGGGTGAGGGATGTTGTTCAGGGGACTTGCTGAGGGAAACACAGGGTGCCCGAGCTGACACCTAGCATGTGAGAAAAGCATGTGACAGATGAAATAGAAAGAGACAAGTGGAGACAGGACAAGGGGACAAAGGGATGAAGGGATGAATCGTCCAAGGGAAGATGGGATGAAGGGATAGATGTAGGGAGGTAGGAATAAAAGGTCAATGGGGTGGAGGGGTGTTGCGAGAGAGGGATGCATTGTCTAAGCCATGTCGGAAGGGAGTGATGAGCGGTCAAAGGAGTGTAGTGAGGTTAGATCAGGGGTGTCCACACTTCTTTCACGAGGGCCGCATACAGACACATGTACGAAGTGCTGGGCCGCTGGTAGAGGTAAGTGAAGTTATAAGTTAACAAAGTGTAGGTACATTAGGCTGGACACATGAATATGATGTAAGAAAGAATCAGCCTGCATCACAGCCCTATAGGGCTGCATGTATCTTGCTGGCAGCGCATCCCTTAACACAGCAGCCTCAGAGATTATAATACGATGACATGAAGGGTCTGCTTCAGCTCGTTGTGTAAATAAGTTATTGGGCCTAAGATTTGTTAGAAAATGTTTTCAACATGAATTGACTGAATGTATTTGAAAAGTGGGCTTATTGACACATGAATACTACTGTGTAATATATTTGTACATATATATTTAAGAAGTACAATATAAGAAAAGCACAAGTTTCATTTGTGTTTCATTATACTTTTTGAATTTGTTCAGGGCCGATTGAAAATGGGCCGTAGATTGGACACCCCTGGGTTAGATGGAGGACGTTAGGGAAGGAGAGATGAAGTGGTTAGGGACAGAGGGATACAGGGAGGTAAGGATGAAGGGAGGTAGGTGAAGAGGAGGTAAGAAGAGAAGTGGATGAATGGTGGGTTGTGAAATGGTAGAGAAACAAGCCGGGTGTGTTGACCAGGGAGGAGTGGTTCAGCAGGTGGGTCGAGGCGTGGTTGCGCGGCGCCTCTTCTCCAGAACCTCAGCTAACTGACTAACTGCGCTGGTATTCTGCAGTTAGGAACACAAAGGTACTATTGTAGATTAACAAATGCATCGCAGTAATACATACAGGCACACACTGGGGCTACTGTTGTACAGTTACTTAGGCTTTGGCTTCAAAAACATCCTAGTCATGTTTAAATGAAGTTGCTAATAACAAGTAATGAAAAAAAGTCTACGGAAAACACAGAACCTTTTGAACTTGAAATAAATGATAGTAATGTATTTCTAACAGCTCCCCCGTTTGCTCCTCTCGCAGACCAAGTCCTGGAGAAGGCCATGCACAAGTGCCTCCTGAAGACCCTCAAGCCGGTGGTGAGCGTGGCCCTGAAGGAGTTCCAGGTGCGCAGCGGGGAGTGGCTGGAGCTGAAGGAGAACCTGGCCTTAGCCAAGGCGCGGCTGCCACAGGACATGGGCGTGGCCGACACGCTGCCCCCGGACCCCGTGGCCATAGAGAAGATCAAGCACAAGTTCCACACCATGATCAAACTGTACTCCCCCGAGAAGAAGGTCGGCGTGCTGCTGAGGGTCTGCAAACTCATCTACACCATCATGGAGGACAACTCGGGTAACGATCAGGATATCACAGCAATTACCGCCATTTAATAACACTATTATCGATGGAAGTTCTGTCTTACAATACTCACGATGTATAGAGTTGAAGGTTCTTTATGTAGGAAAGATGTGTCCTCTGCTCAGAGAAATAAAAGCTCAGCTAACAGGAAATGCTCCGTAGGCAGTAGGCGTATACATTCACACTTCATTCAAGTATGAGCCTTCAGAACCGTACAGCTTACAGAGAAGACATCTGAACAAACATTATATGATCTTTTTATGTTTTTAGTAACATTGTAATCCCGTTGCAATGGTGCCGCCATCTTATCAAAGTGAACCTGACGCGTCTCTGTGCCTCTCAGGTCGCCTGTATGGAGCCGATGACTTCCTGCCCATGCTGACCTACGTGTTGGCCCAGTGCGACATGCCCCAGCTGAACAACGAGATCCTCTACATGATGGAGCTGCTGGACCCCTCTCTGCTTCACGGAGAAGGTGTGTTCTAACGCCTCCACCACGAGAGACAAGTCGTGTCTGTATTAATAAATGGCTAACCCTCTTCCTCTGCGTGTCCAGGTGGCTACTACTTGACCAGCGCGTATGGAGCCATGTCCCTGATTCAGAACTTCCAGGAGGAGCAGGCGGCCAGAGTGCTCAGCTCTGAAACCAGGAACACGCTCCACCAGTGGCACCGCCGGCGCACCACGCAGCGCTTTGCTCCGTCCATCGATGACTTCCAGGTAGCACGAACTGCAGACTTTGTTTCATCTCATATTCATAGGGCTCCTATTCGTTTCTCTCCAGACACTCCCCCGACAACACCTCCATTGGACTGCTTTGTTTACTGGCATATCATAATGACATCACTATGTAACGCTCACGCTTCTATTGGCCAGCCCTCCAACACGTATACGAACGAAGCTCAGGCAGGTTTTATGTTTTTACGTCTTGTCCTTATATGTTTCTTTGTAAAGCGACCTTGAGGTTATGAAAGGCGCTATATCAATTCAAGTTATTATTATTAGTAGCCTAAACACCAACAATGGAACACATGAGTACATACTACAGTTTAAAAAAGCAGAAAAGATCAATTGAGCTGACAGAAAATGCTCCGTAGGCGTTTAGATTCACACTGAAATTCAGCTGTACTCAAAAACAATAAAGGATGAAGTCCAATATGTTAAACGTGGCTGTATCAAACATGAGTACCACATATTGTGTTATGGCTAAGATGTGGGTACATGGCAGGGTTAGCCACAGGGACTGAGCTCCACTGTTAGTCTGATTGTTTCTCCTGACTGTCCCACAGAACTACCTGCGGGTGGCGCTGAAGGAGCTGGACAGCGGCTGCACCGCCAAGACTCTCCAGGTCCGCCCGTACGCCTCCGTGGACGAGGTGTGCCGCCTGTGTGCCCAGAAGTTCAAAGTGTCGGACCCCCAGAACTACGGCCTGTTCCTGGTGATGGAGGGCACCAGCCAGCAACTGGCGCCGGACACCCACCCTCAGAAGATTAAGGCGGAGCTCCACAGCCGCTCGCAGGCCACGCCGTTCCACTTCGTCTTTCGCAAAGTGGTCCCGTCTGCAGCTGCCCTCGATCTCACACCCAACCTCAACAACCTCACTGGGACTCCTGACGCCCTGGAAGACCTGCGTGCCCTCAGCAGAGACCTGTCCCCCCCTCCCCCGAGCCCACTCAGCTCAGGCCTCAGTCCTACTCTGAGCCTCAGCCTGCCCACCACCAATGGCAACTCTATTTCTGTATGACTGTAACGGAGCGTCCACACTACAGCTTCAAAAATAGCTTGGAGCTGGGCGTGTCTGGAGCTTGGGGATTTTATTCAAGCAACACGGCCAACAACCAATCACATGAATCTCCCGCCCCCAACATACAAAGCAAAAACCCCCGGGGATTTTATGGGAGCAATATATATATAAACTCCCCAAACAGGCGAAAACCTACCAGTTTCCCCCACTGTCTCTGCCACCTCCCTCCATGCCTGGTTCCTCCGGTTTGTATCCCGGTAGGTGAAGAGGGTCTGGTCATACAAAACCGGGTGATTTGCTACGGCGATAGTTAGTTTCTCCTCCGACTTTTTTTGAAATATAGAAATGAACGGCGGGATATCTCTCCCAGCTTAGACGCGGTTTGATTGGCTAGGGCTTGAGCTGTCAGATTTTGGGAAACGGGATTTGATTGGCTGGCGCTGGCTACTCAGGCGTCTCCGGTGTCAGAAGTTGAACATTGTTCAACTTCTGTCGCCGGAGACGCCTGAGACGGACCGCTCTGCTACCCACAATTCAGTTCGGCGAGGCAACGTGACGTCACCCCATTGAAAGTGAATGGGCAGATTGGAGCTTTCGACGCTGTAGTGTAGACGGGCCGTAACAGGGGGCTCGTGGACAGTTGGCCATGGTGTTGTCTCCCAGTATTGACAATATGTCCTTGTTTCTCAAACAAACAAAGGGCACACGATGCGTCTTTACAAAGCCTTACTTCTGCATTTGGATGTGACCTCAATGTGTGTCTCTCAGACAGACGAGGGTGAAAGAGGAAAAGGACAGGAGGGAAGGAAACGAGAGGAAAGGACGTTTATACAACTTCAATTGTTCTCTGTTTGGCCTCAGAGCAACACTTTACTGAACACTGCCCTCAAAGTCTTAACCATTAAGATAAGATGTTTAAGATAAGTGTGTTAAAGATGCCATGAACACTTACATGTGTTCACAGCAGCTCTTCATATTCAGGGTCAGCTGTTCTTGTTGTTACCTGTAAGGTCTGTAGAGGGAAATCAGATACACGAGGGGACTATTCTTTGATCAATCATTTTCAATATGCAGCAGATTGTTTGTTTAGTAAATAGGTTTTAATATGATTTATTTGTAACAGTTGCTGGTCAACTGTGTTATGTTGTGTGTGTTTTGAAACTGTACATTCTTTAGATGGTTGTTGTTTCGATGGGTTGGGCGACACCCAGTGGTGACTGGTGCACATTGGAAGAGTTGTGTTCAAAGCACCATTTATGGCCTCAGATGTGAAAGAATAAGCATCAACATGAATGTAGAACTGAACTGGATAACCTTTGGCCCCAACTCACCAAGTCTGCCGTGATTAGAAAAGGAATCTGCTCCTCGGTCTTTTCTTATCCACTTTTCCTCAACCTCAGCAAAACACGTTCTAGGGCAAAGCAAAGATGTGAAGGAGAACTCATCAGGGCAATTGTTTAACAAACGACCTCGTGCTGTAACGAAGAGGTGTTCCTCCCACACAAGCACAGGCGTGATGGTCGGCTCTAGTTCCGACAGTGACAATGGTTCAAATGCAAAGTTTTTACCATGATTCCTGCCACATGAGGCAACTCAATAGTTGTTGTTTTTTGCGTTTTTGGGCCTTTAAGGAAAAACATTTGTTATTTAAAAAAAGATTATAAAGTAGTTTAAAAGGGCACTACCTTTCTGAAATTGATGCTTACAAAAACAGAGTATGAGTAAATATGTTGTTAACCCTTAGATGCATAAGTGGGTATTTTTTTGACCCGGTGAGGTGGTTTTCTTGAAGTATCTTTGTAATTACATTTTTTTATCATTTCATATTCCAGCTATTCCTCAAAAAACATGTTTTGGATATCATGCCATTCAAATTTTTAATTTTAATTGTATACATTTTAAGAAATTGTAGTTTTTGTATTACGACCCCAAGCTTCCATAAGTGGGTCAAAAATTACCCGCATGCATTTCTATGGAATTTCGTTTTTTTTTCAAAATGTAAAAAAAAAATCAAAAATTAGAAATAGTGAAAAATTAAATATAAAATATTTCTAGTGTGAACCAAAATATAATACTAAATATTATACACGTGATTTTTCTTAACCAAAATGGCATAAAAACACATTCTAATACGGCTCCTTTTTGACCCACTTATGGAAGAGTGTAGGGCATCTAAGGGTTAAATATATATATAAAAAAAAAAAAAAACATGTTGTAATTGTAATTTGTTTTGCTCCTGTTGATACATGTAATATAGTTAAGTGAAAATAAGACAAAATACAATATATTAAAGCTTAAGTAGAGAGCTGTGCAGATTTTAAAAAAGGACAGAAATGTGCAAAATACTCAGAGGCAAAGCCAACCATACCCACAATGCAATGCTCCATAAATTATAAAAAACTAGGGTATAAAGACTTCTGTTCTTTGTTTCCTGGAAATATCAGAGCCAAACTGTGCCTTTATCAAATCTATGTTTTAGCGACATGCAGCATTTCCTGTGCATCAAGTTGCAGGTCAACCCCATCGATGAAAGATATCATATTTGACATTTGTACATACAAATCTTAGGAATTAACATTTTAAAATATTGTTCTTGCTTGTAGTTTGTGTTAAAGTGTAATGTTAGAAACAGACAGGTCTTCCAGTGTTTAACATTCATGTATATATGTAGTGATTATTCTGGGGATATTAAGATGCGTTATCATACCTGATGTATTGCTTACTTGTTAAAGGGCATTGTGTTCAATTGACAAAATGTGAGCAAGGAACAACTGCGGCTGCCACATTACATGTTTAACAAGTCTCTGAACTACTGACAAATGTTAAAGGTTTATATCGGGGAAATAATGGTCAGTATGGCTCTCGTAGATATTTGGAAAGAGGTAAATATTACTGGGCTAGTCCCACTCTGTACTCAAGTCTACATAAGTATTGAGCTTAGTGCTGTAGATAAAAAGAAATACTTGAAATGTTTTTATGAATTGAAAGGTTCCAATAGTTACAAAATCGCATTGACATGCTGTTATTTTCTGAGTGTAATGAACTGAAACGCTCCATTCATTTCTGTTTAACAATGACCGAGGTACATGTCTACAGTGAGGTCAGAAGAGAGGAATCCCGAAGCGTTGGGCATTCATCCTCAGTTTGTAACGCTTCTGTATATATGTCTTCAGTTGGGGCAAGTGTTCAACATACTGCCATGTCGTTGGTCATAAACAGTTTTCTTTGAAAGAGCAAAGTGAGTATTTATAAGTCTCTGTGCGGGGATTTTTCACAGAAGCCTTTTTCCATGTCTATGATATTCTCTATGGTGTCAAACTGTCATTTGCATCAAGGTGACATCTTTCTGTTTATTATTGTCATTGAATGATATCGTAAACATTCTTTTGCACTTAATAAATGTTTGAAATGGAGTTACATGCCTGACGCTGTATTTTTTATCAAAGCTATTCCTCCATAACAGGGGTTCCCAACCTTTTTTCCCAAGAGCCCCCCCAAATGACTCCTGTTGGAAGTTGTGCCCCCCCCCCCCCCCAGATATTTTAAGATCATGTTTAGTCATCTGATTCGTCTGTGCATTGCTGTTTTAGTCTGCGTTCTACCAATTAGTGTCCACAGTGTGCCTATTGAGCCATGTTGAGCGATGTGTGGCAAGCCCCTCTCTGCTGTAGAAATGAATGGGTGCTGTAAAAACTACACTCTGCATGCTCAAAGTATTTTTCTATTCAATGGCCCTTTCTCATTTCACAAATGTCCCCTCCTCGAATCCTCGGTCCTCCGGTAGTGACCCGGAAATGGATTTCAGCGCGCTATATTGAAGGACATCTAATTTCTCTAAATGCACTTCGAGGATCGAGCATCGAGGAGGCTCTCTGGAGGAGCTATAATCGAGGAGACACTGATGGGTCCTTCACGGCTCCTCCGCGGATGTATTTCCAGGAACAGTGATGTTTAAAAGAGTTGTGACCAATGACAGCTCTGCATGCATCCCCTGGATATTATTATTAACTGCTTTAATCGCAACGCGATGTTTACAGTGAGAACAGCTGTTAGGTCCGTGCAGAAAGCAGAGCAGTGTGTATATAGATATCACTCAGTATAACAGGCCTATATACTCTCTTTATGTGTATGCTTTAGTTTAGTAGATATCTACAAACAAAGGGTCGATATTTTTCTAAAACCATTTAGTGCTTCACATAATAATCATATAATGCAGTGGTTCTCACACTTTTTCTGTCAGGCCCCCCCTTTGGAGAAAAAAAAAAGTCGGGCCCCCCCAACACAAATAGTCAGGCTCAGTGGCGGCGCCAGAGATTTATTTTGGGGGTGCTGTGGGGTAGCTTGACGTTTCATAGAGGGTGCTCAAACATTTAGGGTTTCCCATTAATGTACCGGCGCTACAGTGGAATTCTCTACTGCCACAATCCCCACGCATACACACAGTGTACCCGCGACTGTTACAATGAAGGCTCGATATCAGCTCACGGCATATAGGTGTAAGCAGGGGGAAAGTGCTATTTTTATAGGTGGTGTTTGGACCTCACATAGGGGGGTCCGGGGGCAAGCTCCCCCGGGAAGACTTTTAAATATTGAAGTTAAAAGCATCAATCTGGTGCACTTTGAGAGCAAAATGAAGAAATCTATGGATACATCTCTTAACACCCATTTGAAACAGAACTGTAAACAGATGTACTATTTCTTTATGGATTTAAACTTTATTCTTTTTTTAATGTCATATTATTTCGACGACGTTGAGGCGCATCTTAAACTGCTGGCTAAAAATAAATGTAAATACAGTAGGATTGTTATTCACGTCGGTGGTAATGATGTTCGTTTACGCCAATCAGAATGCACCAAGCTTAATGTGGAGTCGGTGTGTAGTTATGCTAAAACAATGTCGGACACCGTAATCTTCTCTGGTCCCCTCCCCAATCTGATCAATGATGACATGTATAGCCGCATGTCATCATTTCAGCGCTGGTTGTCTAGGTGGTGCCCAGCAAACAATGTGGGCTTCGTAAATAATTGGACAGCCTTCTGGGGAAAACCTGGTCTGATTAAGAGAGACGGCATTCATCCTACTTTGGAAGGTGCAGATCTCATTTCGGCAAACATTTCAGGGCTTTGTGGACTTAATCCATGACAAACTGGAGTTGAGACCAGGAGGCAGAGTCGCAGTCTTACACGCTTCTCTGCGCTCTCTCCTAGGCAGTCATCCATAGGAATCCCGAACCCAATAAAATACCCAATATTAACGGTGTGTGTGTCTGCCCAAGGACAATTTAAGGTAAAACCTAATAGAGGTGTCATACATAATAACCTAATAAAAGTCAATGTAACAACTACTACAGTGCAACAAAACAGGAAGATTAAATGTGGTCTCTTAAACATAAGATCTCTAGCATCTAAAGCAATATTGGTAAATGATTTAATATCAGATTATAATATTGATATATGCTGTCTCACTGAAACTTGGTTGAGACATGAAGAATATGTCAGCATAAATGAGGCCACTCCACCCAGCCATATCAACACTCATATTGCTCGAGGCACGGGCCGAGGAGGTGGAGTTGCAGCAATCTTTGACTCAAGTTTACTTATCAATACTAAACCAAAATTAAATTATACCTCCTTTGAAAGCCTCGTTTTCAGTCTTACGCATCCGACCTGGAAAACTTTGCAGCCAATCTTATTTGTTACAGTGTACCGTGCACCAGGTCCTTATTCAGAATTCTTATTAGAATTCTCTGAGTTTTTATCAACTTTGTTTCTTAAAACATAAAACTATAGTAAACTATTAGTCGAACCGCATAATCCTGCTTTATCCGACCATTTCTTAGTAACTTTTGAAGTACTATTACGAGACTACAAAGCATTAGTCAAAAGCTCTTGCAGCAGAAACCTATCTGTTAGTGCTATAGCCAAATTTAAGGAAGAGATTCCACCAATACTTAACTCGATAGCATGTCTGCATGTAAGGGAGGAAACTTATACAAAATGTACACCACCCCACATTGATCATGTTGTTGATAGTGCTACAGATGCGCTGCGAATAAAATTAGACTCTGTTGCTCCTTTGAAAAAGAAGAAAATAAAACAACATAGATTAGCTCCATGGCATAATGCCGAAACCCGCAAAATAAAGCAAAAGTCTAGACAACTTGAAAGGATATGGCGTTCCACTAAACTTGAAGAATCTCGTTTAATTTGGCATATTACTCTCAATGAATATAAGAAAGCACTGCGTAAAGCGAGAGCAGCCTACTACTCTTCATTAATAGATGAGAATAAGAATAATGCAAGATTTCTTTTCAGCACTGTAGCCAGGCTGACAGAGAGCCGCAGCTCGATTGAGCCTTCTATTCCCATAGCACTCAGTAGTAATGATTTTATGTGCTTTTTTAACGATACAATTGTTACTCTTAGAAACAAAATTAATGACCTCTTGCCTTTGACCAGTATAGTGTTATCAACAGCTCCCGGAAACGTAAGTTCTAATATTACACTAGATAGTAAACTAGAATGCTTTTCAGCCCTAAACCTTGAACAATTAAATTCAATGATTCTCTCTTCTAAACCATCAACGTGCATGTTAGACCCAATTCCAACTAAGCTGTTGAAGGAAGTTTTTCCATTAATTAGCACTTCTTTATTAAATATTATGAATATGTCTTTATTATCAGGCTATGTTCCACAATCATTCAAAGTAGCAGTGATAAAACCGCTTCATAAAAAGCACAACCTCGATCCAGAGGTTTTAGCCAACTATAGACCTATTTCTAATCTTCCGTTCCTCTCAAAAATTCTTGAGAAAGCAGTCGCAAAAGAGTTGTGTGATTACTTAAAAAACAATGATTTATTTGAAGATTTTCAGTCTGGCTTTAGAATACATCATAGCACAGAGACAGCTCTGGTTAAAGTCACAAATGAATAGCCTCAGACAAGGGACTTGTCTCTATTCTTGTTTTGCTCGATCTCAGTGCTGCATTTGATACTATCGACCATGATATCCTATTGCAAAGACTAGAGCACTTAGTTGGCATACAGGGAACTGCTTTAGGCTGGTTTAGGTCCTATCTATCTGAACGCTCTCAGTTTGTACGTGTTAACGATGAATCTTCCACGCAAACCAAAGTTAGCCATGGAGTGCCACAGGGCTCAGTGCTCGGACCTATTTTGTTCACATTATATGCCTTCCGTTAGGCAATATTATAAGGAATCATTCTGTAAACTTTCATTGTTATGCGGATGATACTCAACTATATTTATCAATCAAGCCTGATGAAATTAATCATCTAAATAAAATTCAAGACTGCCTTAAGGACTTAAAAACGTGGATGACCTTAAACTTTTTGATGTTAAACACGACCAAAACTGAAGTTATTGTACTTGGCCCGAAGAATCTACGAAACAAATTATCTAAAGATATACTAACTATGGATGGCATTAATTTGGCCTCCAGTGAGACTATAAGGAATCTTGGTGTTATATTTGATTAGGATTTATCCTTTAACGCCCACATAAAATCAATTTCAAGGACCGCCTACTTCCATCTACGTAACATTGCAAAAATCAGGCATATCTTGGCTCAAAACGATGCAGAGAAACTAGTCCATGCATTTGTTACTTCTAGGCTGGATTATTGTAACTCTTTATTATCAGGGAGTACCAAGAAGTCAGTCAAGTCGCTTCAGCTGATTCAAAATGCTGCAGCATGTGTACTAACCAGAGTTAGGAAAAGGGACCACATTACTCCTGTTCTGGCTGCCTTACACTGGCTCCCTATAGAACACAGGATAGAATTTAAAATTCTTCTTCTCGCCTACAAAGCCCTTAATGGGCAGGTGCCATCTTACCTTAAATAACTCATTACACCCTACTGTCCTACTAGGGCATTGCGTTCCAAGAATGCAGGGTTGTTGGTTGTTCCTAGAATCTCTAAAAGTACAATGGGAGCCAGAGCCTTTTCTTATCAAGCTCCACATTTGTGGAATCAGCTTCCTGTTTGTGTTCGGGCGGCAGACACCCTATCCGTTTTTAAGAGTGCGCTTAAGACCTTCCTTTTTGATAAAGCTTATAGTTAGGGCTGATTAGATTCTGCCCCTAGTTTTGCTGATATAGGCTTAGTTTGTCGGGAACATCTTCCTTCTTCCTTCTCTCTGTCTATACCTGTGTACTCTCATGTTCCGATTAACCCAGCTTCCCCAAATGTCTTTCTTTTTGGTGTCTATATATGCCGGGATCCGGAGTCATGGATGATCCTGCGGTCCTGTGTCCTGGATCGCGAGCCCTGGATCGCGAGTCGTGGCTGTGGTCCTGGATCATCGGTCCTGGATGGATATCCTCGTGGATTCATCTTCCTATTATACACACATGCATTTCCAAACATTTGGACTACCTATGTTGCAAATGTATTATCTTTTCAATGTACACATGGCATCTATTGCACGTATGTCCGTCCTGGGAGAGGGATCCCTCCTCTGTTGCTCTCCCTGAGGTTTCTCCCATTTTTCCCTTTAAACTGAGGGTTTTCTTCGGAAGTTTTTCCTTGTACGATGTGAGGGTCTAAGGACAGAGGGTGTCGTATTGTCATACTGATATTCTGTACACACTGTGAAGACCACTGAGACAAATGTAACATTTGTGATATTGGGCTATATAAATAAACATTGATTGATTGATTGATTGATTGATTGATTGATTGATTGATTGATTGATTGATAATCTCAGATGCACCCTGAGTCATTTCTCATCACAATGAGCCTTTCTAAAATATACAGTAAAGAGACAAACCCACCAGCATTATAAGATACTATATGACGTTGAGCCACATTCTTGTTTTTGGGCTGTATAAATAAATTGACTTGAAACAGTTGCTGATTTAGAGTATGGCTACTGGCACCTTTTTTATTCCAATTCAAGCTGGACTACCCCAAGAAAAGCAATTACTACAATGTGAACAAGAGTTAGTGTTTTGTATGTATGTTGTCTGTTATAATACATAATAGATCAAAGAAAATAAGAGAGAATTTCGCGGCGTATTATTATTATTAGGGTTTTTTCCATTCTACTCCTGCACACGCCAATCCAGTAGGTGGTGGTATTGCACCATTGTTGGTTGTCAACCGCCAATACATCTCTAAGAAGAAGAAAAAAGAAGAAGAAGAAGAAAACTGTCACACCCGGGAAATTGGAAGATGTAGCGGATTATTCCCATGGATGTATAATAAGAATGATTCCTGTCCTGAAACTTTCGTATAGTAAAACTGTGTTCCGCTAAATCCTCCCCGGAGAGAGACTGACGTTGTTCTTCAGTAGAGGATCTGGTGTTCCTGAGAAACGTTTCCGACCGCACTAAACCAGGTAACACTACTAAACATCAGAGACAGGCGTTGTTTTATTTACCACAGCACTGTAAGGATGGAATAGTTATAAACTGCACAGGAGAACTAATCTAGCTCGATGGTATTTAAGCGCTAACAGGTACGGCTGGCTAACTTGCAAACTAACAAGCTAACCAGCTAAAGTTAATCAATTGTTACTCTGGAAACTAGCGAGCAACAAAGCACTTCTAACTGTTGACAGGTTAAAGCTAGCACCTGCTAAGCTAACTGGCTCTACTTAGGTATTTCCCATCGACCTGTTTCTGTGGCAACTCAGTATACTTTGTCAACATCTGAGTATCTACCGTGGCCCTTTCTCATTTCTCTAACTCCCCTCCTCGACTCCTATCCTCGAGACTTAGTCCCGCCCACAGGAGATGCGAACGGAGGAGTCGAGGAGGGGAGCCGAGGAGAGAGGAGGGGAAGCAGCAGGCGGTTAGAGAAATGAGAAATCCTCTCCTCTGAGCGGTCATTTTAAAGAGACGTCCATTAATGATGACAGGAGGCTCAGCAGCCCTCTGTCTGATGGACAGATGTGTCCATGTCGACGACTTATATATTTACCTTTAATTCATTCACAGTGCGGTATAATGAGACAGTAACAGGCTACAGATGCGGACACACACACACACACACACACACACACACACACACACACACACACACACACACACACACACACACACACACACACACACACACACACACACACACACACACACACACACACACACACACACACACACACACACACCATTTCAGAATCAAACAGAGCACTCTCATAATAATGTAACACTATCAGAGACTGGATATATACCATCCCCCCTCTCTGGTCGCTACAATGAGGGAAATAAATTACGGGCCAAAAGTTTTATTTACAAGTATTACAAGTAAGCAGAGGACACCAAACCAACTGAGACTTGTCTGTCCGCTGCATCTACGCACTGTACAACACACACCTACAAGATGCTGATTAGACAGCATGATTATTGCACAGGTGTGCCTTAGGCTGGCCACAATAAAAGGCCACTCTGAAATGTGCATGTTTGCTTTATTGGGAGGGTCCGAAAACCAGTCAGTATCTGGTGTGAGGGGTAGGGTTAGGGTAAGGGTTAGGGTTAGGGGAATGTTGTGAATCGAGTGGCCCATGGTGGTGGTGGGGTTATGGTATGGGCAGGCGTATGTTATGGACGACGAACACAGGCCACTCGATTCACAACATTACCCTAACCCTAATCCTACCCCTCACACCAGATACTGACTGGTTTTCGGACCCCCCCAGGCCCCCCCAATAAAGCAAAACTGCACGTTTCAGAGTGGCCTTTTATTGTGGCCAGCCTAAAGCACACCTGTGCAATACTCATGCTGTCGAATCAGCATCTTTATATGCCACACCTGTGAGGTGGGATGGATTATCTCGGCAAAGGAGAAGTGCTCACTATCACAGATTTTTTCAGATTTGTGAACAATATTTGAGAGAAATGGTTATTTTGTGTATATAGAAAATGTTTTAGATCTTTGAGTTCATCTCATGAAAAATGGGAGCAAAAACAAAAGTGTTGCGTTTATATTTGTGTTCAGTGTAAGAATAAAACACGGAGGACGGAGCCTCTCTTTTCCTCCCCCTCTTCTGGTATTTTGAAAAAAAAACTATATTTATATACTTTATATAGGTATGGCCCTACAATATATTGTTCAAAAATAGCATGATAGGTCACCTTTAAGTACCTCTAATTTGTATTTGATTAAATGTACTTAGAAGATAGTAGCTACATTTATTCAAGTGCTATTTACTCAACTGCCCCTATTGAAAGAGGCCTTTTATGCTTCTTTCAGTTTTCCCTCTCCTTTTAGTGTGTGTATATATATCGTTTTGTGGTGCATGTAAATGGTCTGCAAAGGCTAAAATCCCCCACAAAAAATATACATCAACTAATATATGATGAGTTACTTTTATTAGCTAAACAGCTTAGCTAATAAAATACAGCGTATATATATATATATATATATAGTGCAGCACAGCACTTAAAAAAAAAGACACAATTTGAGATACTAGAGACTTTGTAATACAATGTCATTTTATATACCAAGAAAATACAATACAATGTTTGGAGTGTGTCTTGCAGTCTTATGATGTATGTCATATTTTGTCTGTGACCAAATGTATTAATTATTTATGAAGTTGTGAGATTTAACATCACAAACATGTTTTTTAAAGAAGCATTTCAATGAAAACCAATGTCTCGCTTCATGTTTCCTGTCAGGATGAGTTCCTCCAACTCTACTCCCTCCTCCCCCCTCCCTCTCCCCCAACCCCTCCCCTACTCCTTCCCTCTGACTCGCTGCCCTGAGCTCGACCTGTCCGTCACACTCAGCCCCGCCCCAAAGACCAACCACACACACCGGAGACCGAGTCAGCAAAGTGACAAATCCCAGTTCAAGCCTGGCCTCAAAAAACAAGTAGGAAGACAGGGCAACATACAGGTAGGTGTCTGTGTGTGTGGCCTAGCATTACTATACTTGTGGGGACCTACATCTGTTTACACAGTCACGTGTGGGGACTCGCCTCCCTTATGGGGACAAATTGGAGGTCCCCATGAGGGGAATCATTAGTTTTAGGATGAAGACTTGGTTAGGATAAGGGTTAGGGTTAGGGTTAGGCATATGTTGGTTATGGTTAAGGTTAGGATAAGTCTCCAGGAAATGCATGTAAGTCAATGTAATGTCCCCTGAAGTGGTGTGTGTGTGTGTGTGTGTGTGTGTGTGTGTGTGTGTGTGTGTGTGTGTGTGTGTGTGTGTGTGTGTGTGTGTGTGTGTGTGTGTGTGTGTGTGTGTGTGTGTGTGTGTGTGTGTGTGTGTGTGTGTGTGTGTGTGTGTGTGTGTGTGTGTGTGTGTGTGTGTGTGTGTGTGTGTGTGTGTGTGTGTGTGTGTGTGTGTGTGTGTGTGTGTGTGTGTGTGTGTGTGTGTGTGTGTGTGTGTGTGTGTGTGTGTGTGTGTGTGTGTGTGTGTGTGTGTGTGATAACTTCATCCTGGTGTGTGTGTGTTGACATAATGCTGTGTCTTAAGGTCTGTTTTGAAGACCAACGCATAGACGCCACAGCGGGCAATCAGAGGTCAGAAGAGGAGCAGAGGATGTCAACACGGTAACCAGTTAACATTTGGGGGGCAAAATTCAATGATGATTGCACATTTGTGGAGGCACTGAGCTCCACAAATAATTCTGCCTACAGAGTTTGCATGTCACCTTCTTGGAGTCCTTTACACGCTCCTAGTGATCCCACACTTTGGATTTCCTAACCAACAGAAGTACCTAATGAGTACACCCAGGCCCGCCTTAACCTGCCATCAGGCCCTGGGGCTGATTTGTTTTGTAGGCCCCCTATTTAAACAACAAATGAAAGTCATTTATAGCCTCGGCAGGCTCTGTGATCGCACTTCTCCACTCTGCTCTGCGCGCGCCTGGTCCTCTCCTCCAGATGAGTGACGTATCGGGCCTCCCTCGTGTATTTGTCCGGTTGCCGTTGGCTCCCCTCCACGTAGCGAGTCCTCGTCGTCCTCTCCATCTCCTCCAACAGATAATGTCCCTCCTGTCTGTTTTTCCTCTCCCGCTACTCCATCGCTATCAGAACCAGACGGCCTACTTGGCTCCGAGGCCCCGCGGCCGGCACCGCTGCCGCTCGGTACAGAACAAATCTGTCCTTCCTCCTCATCCTCATCCCGGCCTACAGGTTTAAAATAACCTGTAAGCTTCGGCATGTTTTGTAACAGCTGCTTGTCTCGAAACTCCTTTTCCCTCAACAATTTCCTTTCCCGAGCGCCACTCTCAAACTTTGTCTTCTCTGACATTTTCTCCTAAACAACCTTCATCTGTCACTCAATCACTCGCAATTTGAATAAGTCACATGTGAAACATATTCTCATTCTGATTGGCTGTTAAGTGGTGCCCACTGACTGTTTCGGAGTCATCTCTGGAATCCATCGATCTGATTGATTAGCGGAGCAAATGATCAAAATACTACGGAGGGAAGATATTTTCGTTTGGATTACTTTTCTCGGGGAAGCTTGCGAGTGTGTGTGTTTGTGTAATTTTGCGTTTGTGTGTATTGTGTTTGTTTCCCGGGGAAAACCCTCACGAGAAACACCGGCTGTTGTTCTGCCTGCTGTGACGTCAAGTTACTCCGTTCTCCGCTTGTAATTATGCCGAAGCTTCAAAGTTGTATTTATCTGAATTTGCCGAAACAATTTTAATATTCTGAAAGCCAAGACTTTGTTTATTTGAAACCAGATGAAAACAAACTGTAACGGACCCTGCTGTGTTATCTATGAGTACTATATGCCTTACCTTCATAATGTCAGCTGGAGGGAGGGGGAGTGAGTGGCGAGTGAGAGCTGTCATCTTCCCTTTACAAGCTTCAAAAATGTATTTATCGTGTGATTTTGGAAATAAAAGTTTCATATTCTGAAAGCCAAGACTTTGTTTATTTAAATGTTTTGAAAAAACATCCGAAATAAAAAACTTCAGCCCAGGTCAGCCCGTGCATTAAGGCGGCCCTGAGCACACCCCGCCCCCCCGATGGAATTGTTTTTGTTTATTCGTCTAATATACTAATTGCTAATTGCTCGACCAAGACTTTTTTATCCGACCAATGTTTATTTAACTATATTCTTCAGAGAGTTCGTGGGCCAATCAAAGCGGCTCCTAGCTGAGCCCAGTGGAGCAGCAAGGTGAAGCTCTTCTCAAGGCAGTTGTAGCTTGGTGCTTGGTGTGGAGCTATCTGGAGCACTGACTGCAGTCCTGATGCGTGTGTGATGACATCATCCTGTAGTCCTGGGGTGTATTTGATGACATCATCCTGTAGTCCTTGGGTGTGTTTGTAAATAGTCACAACGAGCACCGGAGCGCATACTGGAACGTTCCTAATCACAGAGCCCTTTTGGAAGACGTTCGGTTATTCAGAGCAGTTCACTTTCAGAGCGAATGTACAGTGAATGTGTAAAAGTGATTTCTTTGCTATATTATTTAGTAAAACGTTTAGCTAGACTAGCTTACATTTTCTTTAACTCCCAACGTTAGTGTTAGCTAGATCACGTCGCATCACTATCATCTGTTACGTTATCCTCCTCGTTGACAAACAAGAGGCATTACCTTTTTTATTCCACATATGGAGAGATTTTTGCTGCATATATTGAAACTTATCAATTTGTTATTTCTTATAAAAATACAATGCTCTTTTTTTATAAACATCACTCATTCTGTGTGTTTTGACGAGCAGAGTGGAGACGCACGCCCCACCTCAGCAGCCAATCAGAGGTCAGAGGAGGAGCAAAGGATGTCACCAAGGTAACCAGAGACTTACAGGGAATTCTGAGGGGTAATTTCTCTAAAGGGTGCCCAGCTCTAAATATTCAAAAGCAGCACTTCTTGTCCAAAAGGCATTTGAACACACCGCACAGACAACTGTCAAAACCATCCTTTACGTTTTGAGAAGTAACAAGTGTTATATATGTATTCAAAATGATGAGATGAAATGAAGGTCTTGATGGAGGAATACAAATCCATGTTTGGGCCAGTAAATTAACAAGGACTTCCTCACCAGTGTTGATTTCCTCAACGAAAACTATGACGACAAATGTTCGTCAACGACCTTTTTTACATGACTAAGACGAGACGATGACGAGCTAAAAATAGATTATTGATAATAAAAACTATGACGAAATGTATATTTAGTTTTCGTTGACGAGACGGGACTAAGGTGTTAATGGTGGACTATCGGACATTCAAAATGCAGCATATTTTCCCCCCAAGTGTCCGTCTTGTCTGTCAAAATGCATCTTACGTTTCTAAGTGGCAATATCATTATTTCCGCTCTCTTCACTCCAGAAGAGCGATCTCCCTGTGTCTCTCTGTGTGCGGGGGGCGGGGCCTAACAGACACGCTGCAGCGGACACAGAGATCTGTCGGGGACGGAGCGTTCAGGGAGTATAGAGACACTCCACAAGGCTCATCGTTTTGAGTTTTCGTCGACTAAAACTATGAAGGATAAAAAGGACTAAATGTGACTAAAACTAATAACCAATTTCGTCTAAAAACTAAAGACTAAATAAAAATAGCTGCCAAAATTAACACTGTTCCTCACCAACATTTTAATCTTCAGTACGGTTAAAAGGCATTCGGTGTCTTCAATGGTTTACAAACGGCACTGAAGACAGAGTTCACCCTTTGATGCACAGGAGTTTGTCTCCAGTCAACGATGCAGTGAAATGTGTCTCTTTAGATCCTGCCCCTCCTTTTCATCTCCTGAATACGGTCAGTACTGTTATGGAAATCTGAGACCCCACACTGTGGAGAGTACAAGTCAAAGTGATCAAAACAAATAAATGGTGAATCAGACAGAGTTGTCTTTCTGGTTATTTATTTGAAGCTTCAAATACATGAGATACAATAACAATAGACCCAGGTCATTCAGAGTATAGGATAGTCTGCAGTGCAATATGGGAGCAAAGCTTATATACAAGAAAGGGTGGGAAGTTCAGAAATCTGTCTTCACACAGTCACACATTGTTATTGGACACCTGTCCTTGAGCGGGAGATAGCAGAGTAGGGAAGTTCTTGTGTGACTGTGTGTGAGTCTCAACCCAGCAGCCAAAGCAGCTCTGTGGCCTTGGAGCGCTTGGGAGTAAACCCACAGTAGAGTATGAGAAGAAAGCAGCACATCTCAGGAAATGATATAGGTGTTTTACAATGGTTTGAGAAGCATTTGGTTTAAGCATATAAGGATATCATAAAAATGTCCACTACAGTACCCCTGTAGATTTCCATCATGTGTTGTTAGACATGTCATGATGGAGTCAGAATGTAGTAGGGCTGCGACCAGTAGGCGTCAATTCGGGCGATGGATAATTCTCATCATTGCACGCTTATGATGCATTATGATTAGTAATGAATATTTATTCATCTGTTTAAAACTCTGAAAGGAGAGCAGAGACATTTTTTATTAAAAACATTTACATTTCAACAAAATATTCAGAATGAAGTTAGCTAGCTCCTTTAGTGTGCACTTCATGTTAGAAGTGACCTTCAGTCTTTGCACCTCTATTAGTGTTGGGATTCCTACTGTGAAGTCACACTTTTATTATCAACGATAGAGTTTATAAAATGTATTTCTCAACAGCAAACTGGATCCTTGGTCGCTGATGAAAATTAAAGGATCAATCAATATTTCTAACTCTTCTCCTTGCAGGTGTAGCCCCTAGACAACGGGTGACGCCTCCTTCTACAGTATCCAATCAGGATCCAGGTTATCTGGAGAGGCCGGCGCTGAACACCACTCTTGCTCTGAAGGCAGAGCTTCAGTCACTGAAGGTTCACACAGTTTCTCAGTATGTCATGCATAGGTCATCACTTAGTTCCCATGGTAACCTGTTTGTTGTCCTGCAGGAAGCGGAGTTTAACTCCCAGAAGGCCGTTCAGGAGACTTTAGAGAGGTCGGAGTGGACTAAAGTCCTGATCAACACCAGAGCTACTGAAGGTAACACACACACACACACACACACACACACACACACACACACACACACACACACACACACACACACACACACACACACACACACACACACACACACACACACACACACACACACACACACACACACACACACACACACACACACACACACACACACACACACACACACACACACACGAGGTTTCAGTGAGGTATGGAACCCCAATGTGGTCTCTGAACAACCAGACTGAGGACATGACTGAGCTTGCATGCTAAAGTGCAAGGGGTCGGAGGGTTACTTTAAAAATGTATTCCATTAAAATGACTAGTTACCTGTACAAAATGTAATCAGCAAACTAAAACTAACCTAAAATCTAAGTATCAAAATATAAAAGTAACCTGATGACTTCCTTGATTAACTTAATATCAAGCCTCAAATAAAGTACTATCCCTATATGCTCTTTAGAGTTTTTACTAACATTGTAATCCTGCTAGTAATCCCCTCTAAAAAGCTCTTTATACATTTGGATTTCAAAGCCTTGTTAAGTGTCTGCCGTCTCTTCCTGTGTCTGTAGAAGTGAATGTGTCCCGCTCTCAGCGTCTCTTCACCTCATTGGTCTGTGTGGAGGTGCAGGAGGATCAGCTGATCAGCCAGGTGCTGCCTCACAGGGTGCTGCAGCCCCCCTGCACTGGCAACAGGGCAGCAGAAGGGCCTTCCCTTCACCTCTTCATGACCTCTGACCACATCCGACAGAAGCCTGTCCAACAAGAGGAGCTGCCCGTCAACTACAAGTCCCGCCCCTCGACTTGCCCCGCCAGCTCCACCTTTGACCTCTACAAAAGAGGGAGATGCTGAGGGACAGTAGAGCTGTAATTAACTGGAAGTACTGAGGCTTTTATTGGTCAGACTGTGTTTTATGTAATTGAACAATTATTCTATTTTAAGTTATGATTTCTGTAAAGAGTTACATTTAAGTTTTTTTTAATAAACTATTTTCACACATATTCACTCTGTGATTGTAATTTCTGAGAACCACTCACCTGGTACAGGTAGTTCAATCATAAGTCAGCATTTCCTAAATACATTCAACGGACTTTGAACAAATTCTCCGTTCTTCAGATAAATAGAGTAAGCTTTGTTATAGTAACACACCTCAAACCCCATTCACTGTGTACACATCATACACAATTATTTAGCAAGGTTAGCGTGTTAGCTTTCCATTTAGCGATGCTAGTCCCAGAAAAAGCAAATGACCTAAACAATAAGTTTAAAGCATTATACCAATATACAATGAATAAAAGTGAATAGTCTCTCAACAAATAAGAAAGTGCAATAGTCGCCCCGACATGTGAGAAGCCAATGTGTAATAACAGATTCCTTCAAGCCTCCTGCTCAATTCAGTTACTGATGAAAGTCGGAGAAGTTACAATTGTGATGCGGCTATTATGCCGATGTAGGGTCACAACCTGTAAGTACACTTTATAGTGGATTTGTTGTTTAAAGCAAACATTGAGCTACTACTGGCGGTTTAAGTGAGGAGCTGTCGTGGAAGTTGAGTTGCTAACACAGTGCAAGCCTTGGCTACGATGCTAGCTGACGCTATCAGGTTCACATTGTTGTGCTTTCGGCTGTATGCCCACCAACTTTATCTACAATTGTCAAATGTACAGATATTTTTAATTCACAACACATTCAAAGAATCTCAAGTGTTGAGGTCTGTTTATGGATACCATCTGTAATGTCCGCTATTAGCTTTGACGTGACAGCTCATTGCTACTTTGTAATTCTACTCCACTACAATTCAGAGCTTAACCTGGTATTTTTACAATGTTGTTGTGATATTACAACATTTGATGTGATATTACAGAGGATTTTGATTGCAGTATTTTAGTGTGAAATAATAGTTAAATGCTGTGAAATCCAAGGATACAGTCCTTTGTACATGTATTTGTTGGGATATTACAGGGGGCCTTGATTACAATATGTCACTGTAAAATAATACTGTTACATATTGTGAAATGCTGGTAATTGTTTACAGTGTAGGATGAAAATTACAGGCCTCTCATCTTATTAAGTGGGAGAACTTGCACAATTGGTGGCTGACTAAATACTTTTTTGCCCCGCTGTATATCCGTATAGCATGCCAATCAGAATGATCTCATGAAAAGCACATTACAATGTTTCATGAGTCATCTTACTTGTGTGTAAACAGAAGAAAGGACACACAATCAAACTTGATAAAGCATGTCAATGTAATACTGGAATAGAGTCTCTTAATAGTGACTCATCATTAAGAGGCCTATTACTTGGGTTAAATCGCTCACCCAAATCAATGAGCATTGGGACGGGTGGCGCAGTGGTCTGTGCATCTGATCATCAGATCAAGGGGGGTGCTGGGGAACTCCAGTTCGAAACCCGCTCCCGCCGCCACTGCGTCAGGCCGTTGTGTCAAGACACTTCATCCGGATTTGCTCCTGTGGGTATTGTCCACAGTACATGTATAATACCAATGTATACTTGTAAAAGCGCTTCGATGACCTCGAGGCGTGAAGATGGACGGTGTGGCGCAGTGCGCTGTGCGATGATCATCAGATCAAGGGGTGAAACCCGCCGCTGCTGCGTCTGTAAAGCCGGTGTGTCCTTGGGCAAGACACTTCACCTGAACTTGCTCCTGTGGGTATTGTCCACAGTACATGACCATTGCATGTGTAATGTGTATTTGTAAAAGCGCTTTGAGCATCTGGAAAAGCGCTATAATAAATGTAAGGTATTAGTTTGATATGAAGTCTCCTGAAGTAATTTGGTGGACGTGCCAAACATAGTGCTTTAAAAGTACTGCCAGTAAACACAATCTTTTCCCCAGGCTGTTTCCTAATCCAGGCTCTTAAAGCTGCTTTCATCCAGTTCAATTATGAACTTGTTTGCCTGCAATTAGTTTGGTGTGAACTGACTCCATTAGCGAGACAGAGGGATTTCTCTCTGCTTTCCTCCCGACAGATCTGCTGATCCACGGTGTGTCTAATTAACCATCAATGATTAGCTTCTCGTCTGAAGGGGAGAATAGCAGTAAGCCAGGAGCTCCCTCTCCTATTCAGAGCTTTCTGGAACCTCTGCATGGATTCACAATGGACTAGTGGCCCAGCTGACTCCATGCTGTACGTAAATACCACCTTGTATAGTCAGATAGATGCAAGAAATAGGAGAAACTACACTGTACAAAACAAAAGATTGTGTTGATTTATCATTAAAAAAAGGCAGTTGTACTATTTAGTTAAATGACTTCCGTCATGCCAAAAGGATTTAATAATGATGATTGAATGGTTAACATTGGAGTTGATTCAATAGTTTACACATTTATTCCGCAAAAGAATATCCTGAAAATACAATAGCCTATTGAGTAAAAAATATAAATAACTTTTGCTACTATCACAGTAGAAATATGTTAGTACTGCCAACATCATTTTGGAATTTGATTCCATGTTTTACTGTATGAAAATAAGGTTTTTCCTTTTAAAGGAACACCATTATTGCCATATAATTAACGTGAAGTTAGCATATACAGTACAACAAATATGTTTTTACTTTTGAAGAGACACTCTTTTGGTCACATAACTAAAATGAAAATATCACTTTAATTTATTCAGAGGATATTTTTCCATCATCATGCTCAATGGATTGCTAAAGAAAATAAAAGTGGTTTTATAATGTATGTTATAATACCATGGTAACATATATTCTTTTCATAATATTTGTGCCTTTCTGGTTGGCGTCATAAATCGAAGAGTCATGCATACCCTTAACACTGGGCCGTGACCGGTCATAGATTGTTTTCTTTCATTATTTGTTGATAACACTCCTCCACATAACAGCAGCAAACATCAGTCCTGTTTGCTCTGCTGTGTGACAGTCTTCGCTGGGCCAACATCAGTGCATATTACAGAAGTTCTCAAACTGTCTTAAATATGCATTTGCTCTAATCTCCAGCAGGGGGGGGTGAATCCACTGGATGCAAAAAGAGAGAAAAAAAGAGTTAGGAGGATGTCTAGAAATCCATGAGAATATGACATCACAATACAATGCTTTTAGCTGACGCTCAAAACCAAAGCGACCCAGATTCACTTCAATACCGTAGACATGCCTTATACTTTTATTTTCACTGAGTGAGTGGGGCTTTGAATACTCTACGTTCAGCATTTTCAACATGTTAGAAAGTTTCATTTCGTACAAATAAAAGAAACATACGAACACTATATTTAATGAGTAATGAATACATTTTTTTAAAGATACATAGGAAACGATAGAACACCAAACATTTGAGGCAAAACGGTTGTCATTATAGAATCCCCACTCATTCTTTCAAAACAAACAAACAGTCCAGAGTTGCATACATTTTCCGCCAAGTTCTTGTATTGCTGATGGGAGAGTCGCACCGCTGCGCAAAGTCTTCTCCAGCACACACCAAAGATTCTCAATAGAGGTCTGGACTCTGTGGTGACCAATCCATGTGTAAAGGATGTCTCATGCTCACTGAAGCACTCATTCACTCCTGGCATTGTCATTTTGGAATATGGATGGCCGTCAGGGAAGAAAAACTGCAATGTCATTCAGTATATTCAGGTAGTCAGCTGACCTCATTCTTTGGGAAATGAATGTTGCTGAACCTAGACCTGACCAACTTCAGCTGCCCCAGATCCTAACACTGTACACTCCACAGGCTTTACGGTAGGCACTAGGTACATCACTTAATCCGTCTCTGTTCTTACCCTGATGCGCCCATCACTCTGGAACAGGATCAATCTGGATTCATTGATTTGGTTTTAATAATGCGTTCACAATTCTTAACCCAGTTTTAGTAGTTTCAGCAATCTCCTTTGTTATTTTCCTTTCTTGATGCAGGCC
This sequence comes from Pseudochaenichthys georgianus, assembly GCF_902827115.2. Lineage (NCBI taxonomy): Eukaryota > Metazoa > Chordata > Actinopteri > Perciformes > Channichthyidae > Pseudochaenichthys > Pseudochaenichthys georgianus. The sequence continues at coordinate 9,893,468 of NC_047517.1, read as the reverse complement.
AATCATTTGACCCTTCTGAAACTGATTAACATCCTTTCCACGACCACCCGACATGGTTGTTTAAGAAATGAGAAGCTACTCACAGCATCAGCTAGGGTTAAATAACTTGTAGCATGTACAATAACACATTAAACATTATGATCCCATTTAGAGTCAAATAAAGGATAAAGCAAGAGTATAGCTACCTTGTGACCGGCTCCTTCTACGGGATCGTCTGGTTTGCATGTTGTGTATTTGTCATACAACTTTTTTGGCCTTTGTGACTATAATGAAATGTCTGGAAAAGGGGGCGAGAAAAGGTCGCACTCGAACAAAATGCCCGTGACAATTTATTGTGTTCCTTAATTTGGATTTCTAACACTTCTTTTTGTTTCATATACCCGTCAGTAGTATTATTCATGCCGCTTCAATCACATTAGAATGCATGAAAAGTGACAGATGGGCCCGCCCCATATTATGCAAATGAGCTAAGTCCCGCCTCTCCTTGTTAGAGATCCCTGAGGGGTACAATTATGCTAATGAGCTAAGTCCCGCCTCCCTTTGTTCGAGATCCTTTGATGTGAGGGGTGAGGTGTCATCACATGTAGGTGTGAAATGCCCCCCTCACAGCCCTTTGTTGTCTAATCCGTTGATGTGAGGGTTGAGGTGTTATAACAGGTAGGTGTGATTTCACACCGGTGTGTTATAAGCCTCTGATGTTAATCTAGGTGTTGATTAAGGCAGTCTCTTTGAAGTTATGCGTGAGACTGTCTGGCCCCTGTCCCCTCACAGCCCTTTGTTGTCTAATCTAATTATCCTTTGATGTCTGTCCTTTGATGTGAGGGTTGACGTGTTATAACAGGCAGGTGTGATTTCACACCGGTGTGTTATATGCCTCTGATGTTAATCTAGGTGTCTCTTTGAAGTTATGCGTGAGACTGTCTAGCCCCCGCCCCCTCACAGCCCAGGCCTCTCCCCCTTTCTCCACCCCTTCCTGTCACACGATATGAGGCGAGCAGATAGTGGGGGGTGGAATTAGGTGAAAAAAGAAATCCATGCAGACTAAATAAAAAGCCAGTCATTTCCACTCATCAAGTCACCTTTCAAAAAAGAAAAATGGCCAAGAGACGCATCGATATGGGTTTAATCAGCAAGACGCCTGTGACAACTTACCGCCATCCGTCCGGAGCACCAGTCAAGAAACTAATGCAGTATCTGTGCCGGGTTCAAACGCCTCCAGCCGAAGATCTGTGCACAAACTTATCTCGTGCCATCATTGGTCATGTGTGTTTGAGGAGGGGCTTTGTAAGGAAGTGGCAGATTTTTTCCGGCTGTGTACTTTCAAATTCTAGCTCACTCGAGCTGGTTTCTCCAAAATGACCTACCCCACCTTTAATTACAATTATCACACACACACACACACACACACACACACACACACACACACACACACACACACACACACACACACACACACACACACACACACACACACACACACACACACACACACACACACACACACACACACACACACACACACACACACACACACACACACACACACACACACACACACACACACACACACACACACACACACACACACAAGTTGGAGTTGGCCTTTGATGTGAGGGTTGAGATAAGCCTGGGATGTTAATCTATATGTTGATTAAGACACTCTCTGTGAGGTGAGAAGCGAGGGGATGGAGTTAGTTTTTAAAAAAGAAATACGCTCAATCTAAATAAAACAGCCATTAATTTTCACTCACTAAGACATCTAAAAACGTTATTGTCCTCTCGAAATTAGATTAGTTTTTAATATGATTTGTGCTTGCTAAGGATGTTTCTTTTTAAGTTTTTGTGAAACTGTTAACTACAAGGAAGTCTCTGTTTGCAAAGAGGGTATTCATATTAATTTAAAGAAGATCTTATTTAGGTTTTAATAGTGATAACTAAGGATGTTCTCTTTAGTTGTAGGGCTTGTGAACAAAGAAAAGCTGTAAACACTTAAAATACATAGAATCAACAGTGTGAGGGTAAATAAAAATATTCATTTACAAACATACAAGGCTTTGTCTACTGAAGATCAATGCAAGGGCAGAGTTTCACTCTGTGGGGGGACAAAAGAACCATCGTTAATCACCTGGACAAAGGACTCTTTAAAGCAGAGATACCATATGCAGCAGACACATACCTGAATATCAGCAGGAGAGGACTCTTTAAAGTAAATACATTATAAGGTTAAAATAAGATATATATGGGGTGGAATTAGTTTAAAACAGTTACCTTACACTTTTAGTTGTCCTCTCTAAATTAGATGTAAGGTTTTTTAAATGATTAGTGTTAATTAAGGGCTATTGTTATTTTTGGTTTATACGGGGATATGAGTTCAACTTTAAAAATTGCACAGGATCATTCTAAAAAGATGATTTTATAATATCATGTAATTAATTTAATGCTGCTTGGTGCAGAGATGTTCACAAGTCTTTTTTTGCAAGTCCAAGTCAAGTCTCAAGTCTTTGGTCACGAGTCCAAGTCTTTGGTCACGAGTCCAAGTCAAGTCTCAAGTCTTTGGTCACGAGTCCAAGTCAAGTCTCAAGTCTTTGTGGGGTGAGACTTGATCAAGTCTCAAGTCTTTGGTCACGAGTCCAAGTCAAGTCTCAAGTCTCTAAAAAATAAAAGTCTCATGTCTCTTCTGGTTGTAATAAGCCTTCTATTGTCTGCTGCTATCCAGTCTGTTAAGAATACGGCACAGCTATATCTAAGAAAGTCAAAGCATTTACTGTGTTATTATCACTCCTATATCTATTAGCATACAGTATCAGTACTGATTAGTTGTTTGTTATATGATCACTTTAAACAGGCTATTGCAATGCAATATGAGGAAAAACATCACACTTTAGCTAAATGCAAAACACTTCAGAATCAGAAATACGTCAAATACCTCTTTGTATCAACCGTATTGTTTAATTACACTGGGTCTCTAATGACATATTTTAAGTCTACTATAAATAAACATATTCCTCTATCCTCTCACTCAAACCCAGTGTAATGGTAACCTGATAAACCTGTAACATTAACGTTACGTGGTCAACAATAAACCTGTAACCTTCCTATAAACCGACAGATGTATTTATGTATGTAACTATGTATTTTTCTACGTTTAACGTTAGCCAGTAGATGGTGGCAGCGGGTAATGATTAATGTTACCGACCTTTTTTATGTCATGTCAAGAGTTGGATGTCAACGCCACTCAACTCAAACAAGTGTGACAAGAAAACATTCACTCATCTTTTCAAATATTCAGTTAAAAGCTAGCAGCAAGCTAAGTTAGCATTACACAGCTGATGCTGAGCTAAACATGTTTGCTAACCGTCCATATGCGTTAATGTGACTGACCTCTCCGGGTGAGTTTTCAAGTGCCTGATGAAATTCGACGTTGTTGCGCCAGCATCCTTGATTTTGATATTGCAGACTTTGCAGTGTGCGCTCCTTTTTTGTTGGTGCCGCCGGCGTTTTGTTCGAAGTGTTTGTAGTTGAACCTAATTACAAGCGGTACAGCCGCAGGTGTGCCGCCGGTCGCCATGGTGTTACTACGAGGTAGTAACAGAGGCGCGCACGTCTGCGTAATGAGCCCGGCTAAAATAACTGGATGGCCTACCTGCCTGTCAGCCTTCCATCTGGGCACAAACTTATCTCGTGCCCTCATTGGTCATGTGCGCGTTCGTGTGTGTTGGAGGAGGCGGGCTCTATAAGGAAGTAGCAGCCTCTAGCAGATTATCTCCGGTTGTGTATTTTCAAATTCTAGCGATCTCGAGCCGGTTTCTCTCAAATGTACCTACCCCACCTTTAATACGCCAAAAATAGAAAACACAATGATTGTTCACGAGTCCCAACACACGAGTCCAAGTCGAGTCTGAAGTCTTTTGGTCACGAGTCCAAGTCAAGTCTGAAGTCTCTGTGTGTGCGACTTAAGTGCGACTCGAGTCCGAGTCGCAGACTCGAGTCCCCATCTCTGGCTTGGTGTGTGTTAAACAACCTCTGTGCATCTGTTGTATTTTATTTTGTAACAGCACTATGGCTCGTAATGATTTAGAAGCTGTGGGAAAAGTACCCCTCTATGTACAAATAATGTGGTGTAGATTTTTAATCAAATCTTTTTGTTTTTGTTTTGTGTGTGTCTCAGTTCAGGAAAGTCTGAACCAAATACGAATTGGAATATTAGAGAGGATTAACTCTTTTGGTGGAACCCCATATGATTAATTCCCTGTGTAAAGTGAGTATATTATGTATTTAAAACTGTATGTGTTTGTATCTAGCTTATTTTTAAAATCAAATATGTTTTTTTTTTTTTTGCTGATGTGTAAAATATCCAAAATAACGTTTTATATACTTACTCTCTTGTTAAAAGGTGATGAAGTTTGCAGTGTAAGCCAGCCATCAGTGTACCAAAACCTCCCCACTCTGGAGTTTACACACAGCATACCTTCTGCGACAAGTGCTGATCTAAGTTTGATCTTCAGTGATCCTCTCACACACCATCCCTCAGAGAGCCAGACAGACTCGTCCCCTTGTAACGCCCTCCTTCAACAGGTCTGTTGCTAACCCCCAATACAACTAAGGAACTCGTTTATTTTAATGGCCTAGGCAGATGTTGGCTTTTTTCTCTTGCCAAGATACTTTTAGACACACAGTAAACATTTTTTGAAAATAAAATACTTTGTCTGAATACATTTTCTTTAAAGGCACTTTTTTTTATGTTAACGCTATTTCAGTGGAACAATCCAGTTTTGTTGACATCAAGGCTTTTTTCTCTTTTCTTGTGTTACTAATATACTTTTAGATACACTTTGATGTATGTAACACTTAACAACTGGTAGACTATGAAGTAATTTCTAAGGAATTCAGTTTTCTTTTAATGGCCTAGGCAGATTTTGGCTTTTTTCTCTTGCCAAGATACTTCTAGACACACTTTGAGGTATGCAAAACCTTAAAACTAGAAAATGAAGTACATTGTCTGTCTCACCAGATGGCCCTTCTTGCTAAGGCGAAGCGAGAAGAGGTGCTTATTTTGAATGACGCTGCTTAAAGGGGGGGTGGATTCCCTGACATTGACGTCAAGATCACCAGCCAATCAGGATTGGCGTAATGAGATTGATGCTTCTGTTTGCATACGCGTTGAGGCGCATCCCATAGTGATACATCTCACTTCATGTTACTCTGAGACTGGGGTTACGTAAGTAACCTATAGTTTTTCAGGTCTCAGGCTCGAAAATTACATTTCTAGAACAAATGACCATAACTATACTTCTAAAAGGGGACAATTAATAATCTTTTTTCTCAAAGTAATGATAGACCTGTGAGTTGGATGTAGAAAAGTCAGAATCAATATAGATGTTTTTTATTTTAAAGAAAATTCAGATTGAACATAGTAAAAAACTGTAAATTAGAGTGTGCGTCCAAATATTCTTTTTTACTTAAAGTGAAAACTACCCTTGGATGATGGGTTAGTGGACTAAAAGCTTTAAGAATCCAAAGTACAACATATAATAAGTACCCTGTATCAAGATTGATGCAAGATTGACCTTTTTAGAGAGATTTAGCAAAAAGAAAACACTTCTGGGGTCATTTGTGTGGATTTTCCATATCTCTGGCCCCCCTTGGTCGATTTTGACGAATGAAATCTCTTTATAACCACTAGTGCCAATGGAATCGAAGGGGGGTTTTCACATATACACCAACGTTAACACAAAAAGGTAGGGACTTTGCGCATGTAGTTTTGTATGAGAGTGAAGCTATCTCTCGCTCTGACATCTAGAAATGGAAAAGCAGGTTTATTGCTTATGGATTATCAGAAATCATTTCAAAGGGACACAGACACATTGGATGAACCTATGGATTAACGTCAGCAGCGTTTTTATTGTTTTAATGCCATTGAAGACCAGTTTTGACCAGACAACGACCAAGGTCGGTAGCTCCCTAGCGCCACATGTTTTGATGTCTGTTTTTGTTTATAAAGTCCCGACTTCTTATCATAGAGTGATAATGTATGTACCAAATGATTCTGTGTCATCTCACGATGCGAATCGATGGGTTGGATGTGCAGAAAAGATAAATAATAAGGGTTTTATGAGTGATTTTCTGTGCAGCAATCTGTTAGCATTTTCAGCTCGTTGCTAATTCAGAGGCTTTCAGTTAGCATTGTGGGTTTTATTTAAAAAAAGATCAGTGTTCTGAGTTTCTTCCCGTTACATGGACATACAACATTCATAGTTTATTACATCTTAAGAAGCCCTCAGACACTTTTGCTTGCAGATGTTGTGATTTCGGCCCCTTCGGCGGGGCCGTGGGGTTTAGGACTCACGTTTATTTATTTGAAAAACTAGGCAAAAATGCCCAAGGTGTGCTTTGGGCAGCCTTTAAGTGCTTGTTTTGTCCAAACCACAAATTAAAAGACATTTTACTGTTACATTAGAATGAATCGAAAATCTGAGAAAAATAACTTGTGAGAGGCTGGAATCAGCGATTGATTTGTATTTAGCTTCCATGAAAAATTGCAATTTGATAAATTTTCTGAAAATCAACTAATCTATTTAATGACTCAGTACTTACTTCAGCTTACACCACAAATTCCTTTTTCAATCTTCTCGCATGTTTCATGTCTGTACACACACAGTGAAATATCCATTAAAGTCAAACATAATGACTAAACATTTTATTAACTTACAGTACAAATAGTTATATAATAGAACAAGTGATGATACAAAGAGCTGAATCTAAAGTAGGGATGTAATCAACACGTTTTTTCCATCAGTGAGATGGCTGTCTGATTAATCGTGGTCGGGTTTGGAAGGTTACTTTAAACATGTATTCTAACTTCGCTGTCATTTCCCCCGCTTTGGGACTAATGAAGGATTTCTGATAATCCATTGCTCCCCAAGCCTGATCCTGGTCCAACAGTAACATACTGCCATATAGCAGAAGTGTAAAGTAAGTCAATTCATTTACTCAAGTTGTACTTAAGTACACTTTTGAGGTACTTGTACTTTACTTGAGTATTTCCATTTTATGATATACTTTGTACTTCTACCCCACTACAATTCAGAGAGAAATAATGTGCTTTTAATCCACTACATTTATTTAATACCTTTTAGTTACTTTACAGATGTGGATTAATGATGTGCAATGTAATGTAATGTAATGTGAAATCTAATCAAGTGTTAAATCAGACTTTAGTTCCACCTGCAGTCAATTCACAAGCTATATATACACAGTCATTACCTGCTTTGAGAACACTTTAATGATCAACAATTATAATAAAAACACATCATATATTATTCTGAAATGGACCAATCTGCACAATGACTACTTTTACTTTTGGTACGTTAAGTATTTTTTGAAGCTAATACTTTTGTATTTTTACTTGAGTAACATTTTTGAATGCATGGACTTTTACTTGTAACAGAGTATTCCTACACTCTTGTACTTATACTTTTACTTAAGTACAAGATCTGAGTACTTCTTCATTCTCTGCCTTGTAGTACCCATAAGGCAAACAGCCTTTTCAGTTATTGTCTTGAGAATAAACCGCCTTATTATGGAGTGATCAATTTATGAAATGTGTCTTTTGACCTCGGAACTTTTCATAAAGACCCCTCGAGGTGCAATTTTCATTATTAAACATTTGGCAAACACAGTATAAGATAGGACTCTCTCTCTTTCTCTCCCTCTATCTCTCTGCGTCTCTTTGTCTCTCGGCCTCTCTATCAGCTCAGAACCCCCCCCTCCCATCTTTCTCTGCTCTGGCTTGCTCTCTCCCTCCCCAGATTCTCTCCTCTATTCCGCCTCTCCTCCTCGCTGTGCACCTGCTCCGCCCTCCTCCTCACTCAGAGCAGGGCTCCGTCCCCGCCAAGTGATGCTCCGAGGCGGCACTCATCGGTGGCTTCTCGGTGGCTGCACGGAGGACCTCTCCGCTCCGGCTGGTTGTTTCTCCTCTGGAATTAGCAGTGAAGGACGGCACAACATGGGAATGTAACCGGGCTCATGAGAGAGTGAGCTGGAGGAGGGTAGGACGACGAAGAAGCACTCAAGTCCCATTCGAGAGGAGAGGAGAGAGGAGGAGGAGAGGGAGTCCGGGGAAACGCTCCCGCTGGGACGGGGGAACGGTTTTACGTTGTTTTAAATGAACCTATTTCTGCTGTTTGGTTGAGAACATCAAAGGATTTAAACGAAGGGTTCTTGGAGTGTCGGTCCTCTGTTTGTGATGGAGTGAGGAGCCTATGGTAACTTAAGCCTCGCCATGAAATCAGTGTTTTTCAGCCGCTTCTTCATCCTGCTGCCCTGGGTCCTGATTGTCATCATCATGATCGATATCGATAGTAAAAGGGCGATCCGGACTCCAGGAGTCGGGCGGACCGGGCGGGTTCAGCGGGCTGCCCGGACCGGCACACCGGGGGGGACCGGCACCCAGAACCAGTCCGCTCTCCCGGTTATCTACGCCATCACCCCGACTTACACCCGTCCGGTGCAGAAAGCGGAGCTCACCCGTTTGTCCCACGCCTTCAGGCAGGTGCCCCGGCTGCACTGGATCGTAGTGGAGGACTCGACCACTAACACGGAGCTGGTGGCGCGCTTCTTGGCGCGGTGCGGCGTGCCGTACACGCACCTGCACGTGTTCACTCCCCGCAGGTTCAAGCGCACCGGGATGCCACGCGCCACTGAACAGAGAAATGCGGCTCTAACGTGGCTCCGCCAGCACCGGAACAGGCGGGACACCGGGGTGGTGTTCTTCGCGGATGATGACAACACATACAGCCTCGAGCTGTTTGAGGAGGTAAGCAACATTTAATCACCCCCTCAGTCCTCCTGTTGTCACTGTCTGTCCTGCTCAGCTCCCAAGAGCATCATGGGAGTTACAACATGTGTCCTTTAACGTTAGCTGGAAGCTATTTTTTAAATTTAAGAGTTTTAGTTTGAAAAACACAAACATCCACATGGAGTTTAATATTCTTAAGTCAACAGCCGCGGGAAGTAATTTTGCTCAGGGGGTGCTGCCAAAAGTGGGGAGGGAGGCCGCTTAATTTTTTTTTTTTTAAAAGGCGGTGACAGCTGTCAGCGATACGAGCCGCATACATTGTTTGTTTTAACTGTTAAGCTTACAGTTTGTCTCGATTGCTAACACACATTTTTTTTTAATTGCTCAGTTTCTCAGAACACTAAACACAATTCACAAAACCACACACCCAAAGTGCAAAACACCTAATTTCTCCAAATGAAGAACTGCACTCAAAACTGTATAAACACTTACCAAATGCAAACTTTTACACCAAATATAACACACTTCATTAATATTACTAGATTGTTTGACCACCCAGCTACACACTGCTGAGCTCTAAAGCACTTTCATCTGTTAGAGGTTTCTGCAGAGAAAGATTGCTTGAGTTTACAGAAATACAGTAAATGAAGAAATACAAATGAGTTGTTGAAAGAAAATCACATTTTATTCAAAGATAACATCGTGCAGCATGCATCTCAGCACATCGTTACTATGCTTTGGATCTCTCTAAGTGGGATGGCATTGTTTGCCAAAACCCAGTTTGTGAATGCTGCTTCCTGCCTCATTGGAAACCCTTAGCCTTCCACCTCTTTGTTTCTCAGTCCTTCAGATAAACAACAAAGACATAGTGGATGGTCAGTGTCTGTGTTGCATAAACGTGAGTTTACCACAGTATATTGTGCAGGATGTTTGTACAGTTATAGTCTGCAACATGCCAACAATTCAATTACAGTGATGAAGTAAATACGTCTCACACAACAGAAGCACTGATATATCATGAGTTATGCAGAGCTACTGGTAACTAACCTGTTTTCAAGTCTAAGTGTCCGGATTACAGAGGCGACAGGACATCGGCTTAGATTAGGCTGAACCCTCTGTCCAGCCTCTCATCGTCACACCATGGTTGATAACATTTCATTTCATTAGAGAGTATTCTTCTTTGTCCACGTCCTCTCCCTCCAGCTCTACCTCTACCTCTCATCCGTCCTCCTATCACTCTCACACCTCCTCCTCTCCTCTTCCTCTTGCTCTTCCTCTTCTTATTGCTTCCATGTTGGCTTGCATGTTGTTGCTGTAAGAGAGTACTCACCTGTGGTCTTTTCATTGTGCTAACATCCTGATTGATGAGCCAACAATGATGCTATCAGGTGTTCGGTCAGGTGGAACGTGTTTCTTGGTCATTGGTCCATGTGTGAGGCATTTTGAATATCAGTGTTTTAAACCTGCTCACACGTGACTTCATGTCAGATTCCTGTGTCTTACGTGGAGAGACGTGTGCCGTGGTTTGCAGAAAGTACCATGTTGATTTGTAAATTGTGTGAAAAGCTGAAAACGTGTTTAGAGTTTTGGAGATTTGAGCCGATGTTTTGGTCTTTGAGTGTCAGTTAAAATAATTGTGCTTTATGTAGAATTTTAGTGTGTTGGCAATCGAGAAAAACTGTATTAGGTTTTTTTGGTGGCTTTAAGTGACTGGGCGGTGCCTTCTTAGACCAGTAGCCACTCGTGTCAAAGAGGCTGCCCCAACTCCTCAGAAGATGCAACACAAGAGTGTTAAAGACTTCATCTTGGAGAAACGGAGACAGAAATGTTTCACTATTTTGTCACATTTTATAGACCAAACAGTGAAACGATATATCTAGAAAATGATCGGCAGATGATTTTTAAAGAAAGAATTGTTAGTTTCAGGAAAATTGTACTTAACATACTTGATTAAATCCATTTTCTACATGGACAGAATTGTTAGAACCTATTACAAACAGCCTTGCACACCCGGTTACATTATTGAATATTGATTTGATAGCATATGTGAACCCTTTTTTCCATTTCATCAGCACTTCGAGTGTAAACGGACTGTGACCGCCATTTCCTGCTACTTTTGTACAGTGCTCCAACCATTATGCCGCTTAGGAACAGCCTTTATAGGCTGTCCCTGAATGGGATTGCTTCAAAGGAATTCAAACATTGAAATGCAGAGTTGTGTCATGCTTATGGGAGCCGACTGGAGCCTTATTTAGAGCAATGGGAGGCAACAGACCCAATTGTTTTGAAGCGCTTGTTTCTCTCAAGCTGTCGTGAAACCAATGTATTCTAGTTTTTAAATAACTGACATTTTTTAAACACTTGATTCGGAGTGAGGGAAATAACGTATGAAGAGTAAGAAAGAAGTACTGACTGACAAAAATAATGATGAGAGAGATGGATGGACATTCTGGGGTTTGGGGTGTTTTGGTACAACAGAGGGACCAGTTCTTTAAAACCTTTGTCACCACCACTGCTGTTTATTTTTCTACTGATCCACAACAATTAATTGGCAGAACTGTGTGTTTAGCTGTAGTCTGTAAATCTTAGTTGACCAACACGCTTGATGATATACATCAACCTGGTTGATACCTCAATGTACTGCAACTCAAGTCTATTTATGTCTAAGAGTACATTTCTGTCAGGTAATATATCTTCTTTCACATCAAACGGCTGCAGCCGCCCTCCAAGGGTTAAGCCCCTGTCACACTGTCCCGAAATTGACACTCGATGGACACACGATAAAGAAAATGTTCAAATTCGGCTGTGATCGTAGCAACATCGGGCCATTCGTGAGGGCATCTAAGCCATCGTATGACCGCCGGTGGAGTTTCTCAGGCTCCGGCAGCAACTTCGTGAGCGGCAACTTCGTAAGGCACTCGTGAGGGCATCTTGTCAAATCGTGTCATCTTCGTGTTATCATATTCACCCTCACTCTGATCGGGGCGAATGCCCGATGGCACCGATGATAACAAGATGCCCTCACGATGGCCTTACGAAGGGCAAAATTGACACACGAATTCAACACGAAAATGAACCTTCGCAAGGTCCTTCGGCAATTTTTTGGCATGCCAAAGATTTTGCCACCGCTCACGAAGTTGCTGCCGGAGCCTGAGAAACTCCACCGGCGGTCATACGAAGGCTTAAGATGCCCTCACGAATGGCCCGATGTTGCTACGATCACAGCCGAATTTGAACATTTCCTTTATCGTGTTTCCATCGGGTTGTTTTATTGCACAACAAAATCATGTAAACATATTATGTAAATAACCCAATTTGTGTTCTGTGAAACTAAAAAGGATATAATATATTATTTTAAAGGAGAGTTGACAGGAAGTTGTTGTTGCTATGGAAACAACAACATGACGGAGAAAACGTAATATTTTCTACATATAAAGACGGATAAAGTAAAGAACAAAGTCTGAAGATATCAGTACAGTATCATAGTACTGTAACATAATTGTTTTTGGTACTTTCATTGCAGTTGTATGTCTTAAATGTAATGTTGCCTTCGTGTGTGGTTCGGGGCCATCTTCGTGCGAAATTCACAATTCCATATTCGTGTGTCCATCGGGTGTCAATTTCGGGACAGTGTGACAGGGGCTTTAGGGACAACATTCAATTGACTTCTAGATAATGTAGAAAGACCAGCTGCAGAAACAACAAAACATCTTCTCACTCTCATAAATGCACAAACACTTTGAAAGAATCTTCTCTGATTTCTGATTGCTCCCTCTGATTACTGCCATTCAATGATAGCCAGCCACAATTCTTAAATCACTGTAATTTTCAACAATAATAAAATGTTCAGAATGCAAAACATAAATTGTGTGATAAGGCTGCACTGAATAATACACTGAATAACTAAATACTTGAGCATTTTACTGGCCCTTTGTACGGTAAAAAACGGTTTGTTTGCATTGCAACATGCTTATTCAAAAAGGCTTTTTCATCTTCTTTTAAATGCAATCTGAGTTTACAAATGTGTTCTGAAAATAGCAGGATTAACCAAAGACACATTTACGTAGTTGGGCCATTTATTTCTGTTCTTTAGCTCATCTTTATCCCATTGGTTGGTTCTGACTTGAGAACATAGCCTGTCTCCGCAGGAGAGACACTGAACACTGGAGAATAGTAGTTCAAGTAAAGGTTTAGTTTCACCATCGATTGACACTAGATGTTTGTTTGTTTGATTATGTTCTTTTTGTCCTAAAGATAGTTTGATGCCAGCGTATCAGTTAACACAATACACCTTTTTGCTTTATCAATGAGTAAGAGCAATCATCACAACAGCTGCAGAATACTTTTCTTTTCTTTTAGGTATTGATTAGACAATTTAACTCTTCAAACATATTTATTATAACACAGATCCTGATCTTTTCCTTAACTTAGCCAAGTAGTACTGCTTTAGTTTACAACAACAACAACATGTTTAAAAGTGCGATCCATAGCGTGTGGGTAGGATCAGTTTGCATAGAGTGGTGCAGTGATGACGTATTTGTGTTGGCCGACCCGGACATTTGTAAAAAGCAAAAGGATTGTTGCATTGGATTTTAGAATATTGCAAAAAACAAGATCTATTCGTAACAAACCATGAAGATACTTACACGTTTTGCTTAGTAGGATAATCTCTACATATTTACATAACATTGATATTTGAAGCATAATAGCAATGGCCAGAAGTTAGGCTAACGTTAGGCTATTAAAAAAAACGACAGAACGGTAACATGGCTTTACATCACCACCGCTAAGCTAAAGGCGGACAGTGTTCGGTCTTATGACGTTTAGTAGTTTCTTTTGTCAGTTGTTAGCAACCAGTGTTTTTAAGAGAGAGGCTTTGGACATTCACTAGTGGTAGTTACTAGAGATGTCCCGATCCGATCACGTGATCGGGGATCGGAGCCGATCACGTTAATTTAAAAAAATCGGGGATCGGGAGAAAAAAATCGGGGATCGGGATTTTTTAAATTTTTTTTATAATTTTTTTTAATTATTATTTAATGTTACAAAACAAAAATGACCATGTTCACGTCTTAAAGTCATCCTGAGGACTTAGTTTTGGTTTAAAATTACACAACATCATGTATGTGTTGCTTTCTTTGGGCTTGTTTTCATAGACCTGGTTGCTTATTTCTCTGAAATCTGGCAACAGAGTGGGCGCAGTGTCTAATAGTAGCAGTAAGCTAACGAGAGGCTACGTTCAGCTGGTGACTCGGGAGCCGGGACAGAGAAAATGTCAGGAGTTTGGAAGTATTATAAAATTGAAAGCGAAGGCAGTGTAACAGCCAGATGCAATGTTTGCAAGGCAGAGGTTCCGCGTGGTGGAAAGAACAGAGCTACGTTCAACACGACCAATCTAACACGCCACCGGAGAAACAAACACCAACAACAACACGACGAGTACACAGCGGCCACTCAGGTAACGGCACTGAAGCAACCGACACTTTCAGAGACTTTTAAAAGGAAAGAGAAACTGCCCCAGAACAGAGAAAAGGCCAAACAAATAACAGCCAAGATAGCTGAATTCATCGCGTTGGATGACCAGCCGTTATCTGTTACCTTTTTTTTCTCTTAATGCATTGCATAAAGATCGGATCGGGAAACATCGGTATCGGCAGATTGTCAAAATAAAATGATCGGAATCGGATCGGGAGCAAAAAAAGGTGATCGGGACATCGCTAGTAGTTACTGTCTTACTTTATGTCGTAGAACAAAACTTTAAAATTTCTTCAGCTTTTTTTATTCACAGACCTTATTTCAGGTATCCATCCAAAAACACGTTAAATAAACAATTACATTTGAGACGACGGAACAAGAAGTGGTAAAATGCTAACTCATTTTTAAGCTTTAGCACTCATTCCTGCACCACTCGTCTGAACCCAGTGTAGTGTGACTTACCTTACCCTGAAGCTGCCATATTTTTCATTGTTTTCCATCCTGCTCAAAAAGTGCTATGATCAAAGTTCAAATTATTTCAACTTTGACCTTGACCTTTGAAAGTGCAACCAATGACATAGATCAGCTGTATGAAGCAGGGGAAGTAGTACCCATAGTAACAGATGGGCAAAATGCACATCTTTCACAATGTGCAGCTTTACACATAGTCTCAGCATAATATATCTGGCTTGCATCTCAGTGTAAAAGTATCTCTTTGATTTGTTGATGGCACAGCCTTTCCTCCTACCTTTTTCATTACCCAGCTCCTCTGTGCAGGCAATGGCCTGTTGTAAAGAGGTAATAAGCTGTCATACGGCAGTAATAACCTGAGGAAAGTGTCTGAAGGCTGGTGACAGTTATGGCACATTTCCACTGCAGCGCGTAGCACGGTTTAAGCGTGCCATGTCAAAACCGGCCCTTTTTTTGTTGTGTTTCCACTAGGGGTGGTTCCGGCTAACGGGTACTTTTTCACAGTTGTTCTGGCCCTCCAAAATCCAGGTTCTTTCCGGGCCAACAACCGGGCTGAGTATGCTAAACTAGTGTGAGAATCGCTAGCAAGGGGGCTACAACTACAACAAGATGAACATATTTGACCGTGATTTAATTGTAATACACGTTTCAAAATGATGCCGAAGTAACAACATACTGATACCGGTTAGTAAAAACCATGAATTAATGCTTTGACAAGTCTGCAGACAGACGGCAGGCGAAACACCTTTTAAAATGCGTGTTTTCTGAATGGAGATCGGCTAAGCTAACGTTGTATATGCTCCGACCGTCGACACTCACAACAACGGCCTACAGACATAAATAAAGCAGCGACTGTATTCACCATGACACAGGCAGTCTGTAATAATAATAATTCTTGATTAGTAGGTGAAGTTATGGGTTTTCATGCTGGCAAAATTAATCCATAGTCCTTGTCCTGTTTTATCACAAAGTGCTTGATAAACCCAAAATAAAATCAATACTACCCACCCCTTTCCAGGTAATAAATACCAAGTAACACATCACTTTGTGATTGATAACAATACTTAAAAACCAATATAAGTAAATAAATAACACAGGACTGAATAAATAAGAATAAAATAAATAAGAATACAAATAGATACACATTTCGATGTAAAGCTAAATTAGTAAGGTTTGTCTTGAGTTGGCCGCCCTCAGGTCTCCTGGGATTCTGTTCCACTGTATTAATAAAACTAGACGCCTCACGTTGGGTCTTTATTTTCACTTTAGGTATGATTAAAAGGTCAGTACCAAAAGACCTGTGGGTTTTAGAGGGTTCGTAGGTTAAAAGCAGATCCAATAAATACCTTGGCCAAAGGTATGTGTGTGTGGGGCGCAACTTCCAACAGGAGTCATTTGGGGGGGCTCTTGGAAAAAAGGGTTGGGAACCCCTGAGTTAGACTCTAACTAATGTTCGCAGCAGAGAATACATTCTCTAACTGTTAGAGGATGTATTCTCTGCTGCGAACATTAGTCAGGTCTCAGTTTGGCAGGGTTTAACTTTATTATGCACACCACACATTCCGGCTGAGTCACCCACGTTTGCAAACGCAAGACTGTTCATCTGATGCAGCTCCTGCAATTACACCTTGATTTGTCACTGTTTCCTGTCAGTTCCCCAAGATGATGTGGGGACAGTGTGCTGCCGTCATCGGGAGCTCTTTCACTTTAGACACCATTTCAATATATATATTTGAGTTTATATTTTTCAAGACACAACAAGTAAAACACTGCAAGCACAAACGATACAAAACAATGGATGTACAGTAGGGTGTGGAACGTAATAAAATAGAGAAGTTTTTTTAATGTAATTTATCCATAGGAACATAATGCTTGCACATTGTCGTTCATCAATACATGATTTACTTTATTTCATAAATATACTTTTATTGTTTTCTTTTACCTTATTCTTGATGGATGTTTTACGAAATTCTCATAATTCTCACCCTGGGTGTCCATAAGGTTCCAGAGTAAATCTGCTGGGTCCAATAGTGTATTTTAAGAGTTGACCGTATTAGAAAATGTATGCCAGCAAGCATGACGCTGGACCATGGATGAATAAGGAGAAATGGATACAGGAGACAGGGCCATGTTCCTTCCCATGACAGTTACTCTGTGGCTCATGAAGCCAGAATGGCCTAACCCTCGAGTAAAAAAAAAAACCTAACTGGGCCCAGAGTTGCGTTTAGCTTAAGACTGATTTACAGACATCTCTTTCCTTTCGTCAGATGTGAACTTTTTTTTTTGGACCCAATGAGTTGTACACAAATTAGCTTCAACACTTCCTAGGGGCTTGATATGGACTTAAAGTTGTTAAAGTTATCAGAACCTACAGTATGTATCTCCAACTGCATCAACATCTGCACCACATTAAACCATTGGTTTCTGAATCATTTTGTAAAGCCTATA